>NC_092720.1:61709334-61854784 GCF_047496885.1 Scyliorhinus torazame | reverse complement strand
CGGCCTCAGGCCCCGCCCCGAGGCCCCGCCGCTCTGATTGACAGCGGACTGGCCACTCAGCGCCGCACCTCAAGCCAGAGGCACCAATGGGCTGGAGGGAGGCGGGTCCTGGGCCGATGTGAAGCTCGGTTGGACAGTGGCGGCGGATAGCGACTGGCCGGCCCGGGGACCGGGACACCGGGAACCCTGCCCGAGCCTGGGACCGATTCGGGATTGAGCCCCGAGTCCGGATCCCATTCGGGATTGAGCCCCGAGTCCGGATCCCATTCGGGATTGAGCCTGGGGTCCGGATCCTATTCGGGATTGAGCCCGGGGTCCGCATCCGGATCCTATTCGGGATTGAGCCCGGTGTCCACTTCCCATTCGGGATTGAGCCCGGGGTCCGGATCCGGATCCTATTCGGGATTGAGCCTCGGGTCCACTTCCCATTCGGGATTGAGCCCGGGGTCCGGTTCCCATTTGGGATTGGGGGTGTGGTAGGGGGCTTTGGGGGGTGGGGAGGGGAGGGGGCTTTGGGGGGTGGGGAGGGGAGGGGGCTTTGGGGGGTGGGGAGGGGAGGGGGCTTTGGGGGGTGGGGAGGGGAGGGGGCTTTGGGGGGTGGGGAGGGGAGGGGGCTTTGGGGGGTGGGGAGGGGAGGGGGCTTTGGGGGGTGGGGAGGGGAGGGGGCTTTGGGGGGTGGGGAGGGGAGGGGGCTTTGGGGGGTGGGGAGGGGAGGGGGCTTGGGGGGGGAGTGTAGGGGATTGGGGGGGGGAGTGTAGGGGATTGGGGGGGGGGAGTGTAGGGGATTGAGGGGGGGGAGTGTAGGGGATTGGGGGGGGAGTGTAGGGGATTGGGGGGGGAGTGTAGGGGATTGGGGGGGAGTGTAGGGGATTGGGAAGGTGTTGGGTTGGGGGGGGTGTAGGAGTTGTGTTGGGGGGGTATAAGGGTTGGGGGGTGTAGGCATTTGGTGTGGCGTGCAGTGATTTGGGGGGTGTAGGCATTTTGGAGGGGTGGTTTTGGGGGAGGGGTAAGGGTTTGGGTCCAATTCGGGACTGAGCCCAGGGTCCGGTTCCCATTCGGGAGTGAGCCCGGGGTCCAATTCCCATTCGGGATTCAGTCCGGGGCCTGTTTCCCATTCGGGATTGTGGTAGCCGAGAGGCTATTGGCTGACAGGTCCCGGGTCCTGGTTGGATCTGCCCAGAAAGGCGGAGTATAAGAGCCCAGGTTCTCCCAGCAGCCGCATTCTGTAACTGAGCTGCTGGATAACAAGTCTTGCTTAATAAAGCCTTGGTTGACTTCATCACTTCTCGACTTGAGTGAGTAATTGTTGCGCTACAGGCTTTGAGCCCCAGGTCCAACTCTGAATCATGGAGCTTTCCAGCCCAGAAAGAGGCCATTTGGCCCGTCATCCATGAGGGGTGTAGGGGTTTGTGGGGGTTAGGGTTAGCGTTTGGGGGGGTGTAGGGGTTTTGGGGGGGTGCAGGGGTTTTGGGGGGTGTAGGGTTTTTTGGGGGGGAGGGGTAAGGGTCTGTGTCCAATTCGGGTTTTGGGGTGGGGGTCGGTGTCCATTTTGGGTTTGGGGGGTAGGGGCCCTGGTCCAATTCGGGTTTGGGGTGTAGGGGCCCTGGTCCAATTCGGGTTGGTAGGGGGCCGGGTCCAATTCCGGCTTTGCGGGTATAGGCCCTGGTCCAATTTGCGCGGCGGATGTAGGGCTTCTGGTCCACTTCGGGTTTTGGGGTTAGGGATTCGGATGTTGGGGGTGTATGGGCCATGGTCCAATTCAGGTTTGGGGAGAGGTCCCGGTCCAATTCTTGTTTGGGGGTGTAGGAAGCTGGGTCCAATTCTGGTTTGGGGGGGGCATCCGGGTCCAATTCTGGTTGGAGGGGGGGGTCCAGGTCTAATTCCGGTTGGGGGGTAGGGGTCTGAGTCTAATTCCGGTTTCGGGAGGGTCAGGGGTCCGAGCCAACTTCGGGTTGGGGGTGCAGGAGTCTGGGTCCAATTTGGCTAGGGATCCGGGTCTAATTCGGGTTTGGGGGGTCCGGATCCAATTCGGGTAGGGTCCGGGTCTAATTCAGGTTCGGGGGGGTCCAGGTCTAATTTTGGTTTGAGGGGGTCTGGGTCCAATTCGGGTAGGGGTGGGTCCAATTACGTTTTGAGCCTGGGCAGGGGGTCCGCGTCCAATTTGGGTTTGAGCCAGGGGTCCGGGTGTTATTCAGATTTTTTAAATAAGAGAGTAATGTTTCGGGTACAAACAAAGGCAATGTTTCGCTAAAAATCCCCGATGTCTTCACAAGAACGTACTGTAGTGCGAAGAGTAAAAGTAGCAAAATATTTACAGAAAAATCACTTCAAGAAACATGACATGTGCAAAATTGAATAAAAGGCGATCATGTCGCCATCTGCTGGGACATAGCCATAAACATCAGTTGTGCCTTCATTTCCCTGAAAGTCTTTTTGAACAAGCACTGATTCTATTGTTTTTTTGCACATTAGCTAGCGCATAGCGAGAGCACTGAAGTTATTTTCACTTTAGACATTCGCATCGCTCTTAACTTCACAATTCAAAAGCCATTCATAAATGGCAAGGCTCAAATGAAATTGCTCCTCAATTAATTTCTAATGTACCTTCAATTTCTGTACCTTCAATTTCTGGATCAACCTTCCAGGATAAAGGCACAATTGAGAGTGATGTAGGAACATCATAGAATCCCTACAGTGCAGAAGGAGGCCATTCGGCCCATCGAGTCTGTACCAAGCCTCTGAAAGAGCACCCCACCTAGACCCTGTAACCCCTTTTAACAGTTGGCCACTTGGGGGCAATTTGGCATAGTCAATCCACCAAACCCACACATCTTTAGACTGGGAGGAAACTGAAGCACCCAGAGGAAACCCACACACACGGGGAGGACGTGCAAATTCCACACAGTGACCCACGGTTGGAATTGAACCCGGGACTCTGGCTCTGCGAGGCAGCAGTGCTAACCACTCTGGCACCGTGCCGCCCTGAACAATTAATGTCATGATGTACCTGAGTTGCGTTAGACAGGTTTCTTGGCCAGGAAAATTCTGGATTGTTTTTAAGATGTAAAGTGAGGCATTTGGTGGCACTGAAAGATATACTTACCGTAAGGTACACAAAATCCAAACACAGTCAATAGCTTTAGGGTTGTTTGTTACTGTTGCCCCTTTACTCAGCAGTGCACATTAATGATAAAAATTATTTTTAAAATTAACCTTGTGGCAATGTTACCTTGCCTTTGACTCCATGTGACTACAAAATTCAACATTGCAAATAGTTTGCAGCAGCAGAGCAGTCATGGAGAAAAAAGTGCTAGAGTGGCCTTCCTCTTTGCTGATTTCTTATGAAGTAATTCCACTGGCTGTAGGGTTATATTGGCATGGGAATGTCTGAATTATTTCAAAGTATCGCACCATATTTTGAGTATAAAAATTGGCAAGTCATGTTGCAGCTGTATGGAACCTTAGGCCACACTTGGAGTATAGTGTTCAATTCTGGTCGCCACACTACCAGAAGGATGTGGAGGCTTTAGAGAGGGTGCAGAAGAGATTTACCAGGATGTTGCCTGGTATGGAGGTCATTAGCTATGAGAGGTTGAGTAAACTTGGTTTGTTCTCAAAGGTTGAGGGGCAACCTGATAGAGGTCTACAAAATTACGAGGGGCATAGACTGGATAGTCAGAGACTTTTTTCCAGGGTAGAGGGGTCAATTACTGGGGGGGCATAGGTTTAAGGTACGTGGGCAAGGTTTAGAGGAGATATACGAGGCAAGTTTTTTTACAGAGGGTAGTGGGTGCCTGGAACTCGCTGCCGGAGGAGGTGGTGGAAGCAGGGACGATAGTGATGTTTAAGGGGCACCTTGACAAATACATGAATGGGATGGGAATAGAGGGATACGGACTCCGGAAGTGTAGCAGATTGTAGTTTAGACGGGCAGCATGATCGGCTCAGGCTTGGAGGGCCGAAAGGCCTGTTCCTGTGCCGTACGTTTCTTTGTTCATATGATGCAGCTGCAGTGCAATTCCGCGTTTATTACAAGTAAGGCTATTAATTAGGTCTGGAGCTGAGTACTCCTAATGGAACCCAAACTGAGCATCAGTGAACAGGTTATTGGGACTGTCAATATCTTCCATCCCACTGCTGATGTTTGAGACTCGACTGCTGGGGTAGAATTGATCAGGTTGGATTCGTCCTCCTTTTTGTGGACGGACATACTTGGGAACTTTTCCGCATTGGCAGGTAGATGCCAGTGTTGTAAATGTACTGGAATAGCTTGGGGTAGATAGTTCTGGAGTTAAATAAGTCTTCAGTACTACAACAGGAATGTTGTGAGTCTTTGTTGTGTCCAATGCCTTCAACCATTTCTTGATATGTGGAGTGAATCGAATTAGCTATGGGCTGGCATCTGACATGCCGGGGATCACAGCAAAAGGTCCAATTTTAGATTGGACACTTGTATGTCTGTTTCTTTGCCCCATTTCTCTAGCTGTAATGCCAATACTTCCCAAAAATGAGCAGTTTGAAAGCCTGCCAGGCTGGATATAATCCAATCCATTGCAGAAGAAAAAATGGCATACTACATGGCAGCACAATGGTTAGCACTGTTGATTCAGAGTGCCAGGGTCCCAGTTCGATTCCTGGCTTGGGTCACTCTGTGTGAAGTCCGCACGTTCTCCTGCGTGGTGTCATGATATTCAAACACACACATCATGATAGACACACCAACAGACAAATCAGAACACACACCACCACAACCAATCACAGAAAGATATAAAAGCACAAACACGACACCTGGTGGTCAGTATTAGCTGGAGAGGAGGACCAGGACAGACCTGCTACACGACACACTCAGGGAGACAGCACGTGCAGAGTATCCAGAACGAACTGTAGATAAGAGTGAAAATAAAATAGAGTTGTACCACATACAACTGTGTTGGCTCATCTGTGCACCAGAGAACCCAACACCACATGGTACAGGAGTGGATCAATACCTGCCGGCATACCTCAGTGTACAGAGACAACCAGCAGTGCCCAGGCAAAATAATAGAGCTCCCGGTTCCGCAGCCGCTCCAGTGCTACGGCGATCTCCGCGAAAACTGGCGGCGATTCCGGCAAGTGTTCGAATTGTTCCTGGTGGCAGCTGAACTCCAAGACCTGGATGATAGCGAAAAAATTGAATTTCTCCTCACCATCGCCGGTGCAAGGGCAAGAGAAATATTCACAAGGTTCAGGTTCTTCAGGAGGCAGCAAAGGTACGATTACCAGGCAGTCCTGGACAAATTCTCCAAGTACTGTGAAGAAAACGCAATCCAATCGGCAAGTAAAGGTAAGAAAAGCTGCAGTACTCACCTCGTGGCCGGGATCCCGGAGCCCGAATTCCCAGAGGCCGAAATCCCGGGCCTGAGAGAGGGCTGGGTCGAGGTCGGCGGCCATCTTGCTAAAGGTATCACGCTAGCACAGTTGCGCGAGCAGTGCGCAGAACCGGAAGTATCGTTTGCGCATGCGCGAGATGCTGCGTATGCGCAGTCAAGAAAACGGCCATCGGTAAAGGAACAGCGATCTGAGCATGCGCAGTCGCTTCCTACGTGCTACATACCGAGCGTCAGGATGTCAGAGGCCCCAGACCGCACCAATTTAAAGGGGAAACGTCCCAAATCCAATTTAAAAGGGAAACGTCCCAAATCAAAAAAACAAAAATCTGTTAAAGCTGTAAAACAACCTTCCCTCACCTGGAATGACAGCACATTGCCGCAAATTGACCCAGGAGATGAATTTGACCTCCGAAGAACCCTCCGACAAGCAGTTACCTACGCACAAGCCGATGATTCCGACCTCGAATACTTCGATGACGATCTTTACAGTGTTTCCGGACCTCGCGAGCCCAATGATAGCTCCGTGGTCCTATACGACTATGACTCGGACGAACCTTTCGTGTTGCACATTGGCGGCCCCCACATTGAATCCGACGCAGATGCGGATTCATTTTTCGGATTTGAGGATCTTCAATCCAGCAGATATGACGTCCCAACTTATCAGTACCGGATGATGCTGCAGCCTGACATTAACAGACAGGGAGCGGTGCAAGCACACGGAGAGCGCCCTGCTGCCACACAGAGCGTGGTCCACGTCCCGCTCAACGTTCCCGACTCTATGAAAGAAGACATGCAAGACTCCAGAGCGCAGTCCTCGCATGAACCAGAAGTGACTCCAGTGTCACAAGCCTCCACAGCAAGCTCGTGGACAGACTCCACAATTGCAGAAACGCAAGACTCCAGAGCGCAGTCCTTGCACGAACAAGAAGTGACTCCAGTGTCACAAGCCTCCACAGAGAGCTTGTGGACAGCCTCCACGATAGAAGCAACGCAAGACTCCAGAGCGCAGTCCTTGCACGAACAAGAAGTGACTCCAGTGTCACAAGCCTCCACAGAGAGCTCGTGGACAGCCTCCACGATAGAAGCAACGCAAGACTCCAATGTGCGGTCCTTGCAGGAACAAGACCATGAGGGTCTAGCAACCTCTCCTGACCAACCAGCGGCAGACGATGCAAGTCTGCCATGCTCACGTGAACAGCAAGAAGGCTATAACAGCCTACCATGCTCCACTACACAGCAGCATGACCATGACGGTCTCTCATGCTACAATGAAGGGCACAGCGCTGAAGACTGTTCAAGCCCAACTGAAGGCAAGCCAAAGGAATCGCCTCTTCCAAGCCCGAAGAAAAAAGGTTTATGCGCTGACCTTCAGGATCATTATAGCCGAACAGAGATTAATAATGCTGCACGGTCACAGAAGGATGCTGAGGATTTGCTAAAGAAATTAATTGAATGTTTAACTTGCAAGGAGCAGACTGAGAATTGCCAGTGTTTTAGTACGGATCGAAAAAATGGACAAGACATTGATCCTCAGGTAATGGAAATAACACAACCTGAATCATATCTACAGCAAGGACAAATGTCTCCCTTCAACACAACGCCGCAAAGTCCCAACTTCGGAGACCAGCAGTTAGTCAGTAATGACTCTTCAAACCTTGAGGGGAACATTAATTGCATTGAACCTATACACACTCCACTGATAAATGAGCAGAACATTGGAGCAAGAATCCTGAGGACACCGACATCGAGTAGCCAGATAACGAACTTAAAACCCGCAGCAGTTTCAAGTGAACCAAGTGTGCTTTCCACTAATGGTGAAGATGCAGATAAGGTCGACCCGATTATCCATTGTACCACACTAACCCCAGTGATTAAGCAGTTATGTATGGGGAGTATAATGTGGGCAATTGAGAACAGTAAAAGAGAGACTGTGACCATGCCAGTCCCAGCAAAATCAGACCCAGAGACCATGAAGGCATGTACATTAGACAAAGATACATATGAGGTACCTGAGAAGAAAAGTGAAATGGAATGTTCTTTGGAAAATAGTACAATGTCGATAGAAACATTGGATCCTATATTCGAGACCATACATATGGGAGAATTTGGGGGTAATAAACAAGGTTCTGCAATGTCTGGGGGAAGATTTAAAATTCCAAAGAAGAAAAGCCCAAATGAAGGACAACGGCAAGACAATGACAGTCCACCGACATGGTGTGCACCACCAGATGAAAACTCTGACAATTTACCCAACCCTAGTGAACAGCAAGCTGCTAATGAGGATCTATCCACGGGATGTGAGACGAGTGACGACAGCATCCCACTTCCCATGCAAAAGGTGCAAGGTGACAGACCTCGCCTAGTGCGTACCGAGGCACTCGACGATCACGGTGGGACCACTGATGACTGCGGTGGTGGCGCACCGCTTCCACCCTCGATGGCTCGAACCTCTCCACTGGTTGGTGCATTCCTGCATGTTCCGACTCCAGAAGTGCAGCTTCAGGGAATCTCGGCTGCCTCCAGTGAACCTGTTGGGACTCCGGACGGGGAGCATCGACGGAAGGCAGACCGGACTCCAGATGGGGAGCAGCCAAGCGCCGACTCTGATTCGCGCACGCCAGACCTTGCTCCGGACGGGCGGTGTCGCAGCCTCGGTGATGGCATGCTCAGGGTGACGGCGGATGCCACGGCGACAGGGAATGGATCACGTGGCAGTCCCACTGGGTCGGCAGTGGCGACCAGCACCGGCGGTCCAAGACGGACACACCAATTCACGCCATCGCCAGACGTTGATGCGAGCAACAATTCTCTCTCCAAGGCGACATGCTTCGACGTTTCTCTGCAGAGTCGCCCTTCCGGCACAGCAGGTGGCCGGAACCAGCGTGCACGGTCTCGGCCAACTTCCACATCTGGCACAGTCATCGCCTTGCATGATATTAGTGATGGTGCTACTTCGATGGCAACGACCCATCGGCTACAAGATGCCGTCCACCACAAACATAAAAAGAAAAAAGACTCCACCTTGTTCCTGGCATGCAGGGCAGGTGGATTGGTGCGTAGGCGCAATCAGCGAGCTTTGCGCCGCCTTCCACGCTCGCAACTGAACCGTACGCACACGCCGGATCCTCCACTGGTTCCCAAGGATGACTTCGTGGAGATGCCACGGATCATGCCCCTTCCATCGCCACCAGAACCAAACCACAGCCAAGGCAACACTAACAAAGATGTTGAATGTTATATTTGCACGAATGAAAAACCAAGCACTGCACGAAGTACAACAAATGGAAAAGTAGAGACTTCGGCAACAGCATCACCTCCAACAGTCCAAGGTGAACCAGTGTGAACCCAAATCTCCACAGCTGAACCGGCTTGAGGACCAGCCTATTCTTGAGGCGGTCACCCATTAGACTGGACTTATAACGCTGTTCATACGTTCAAAAAGTCAAACACTTCTGTATTATAACCTGTTGCTGTTTATCGTTCCAGATATCGTCTGACCGGACCACTGTTCAAGTTGTTTTTTTTTCTCGCATTCATGTTTTGTTATGGTACAACCTTGTTAGTGTGACGCACCCGACATCGCCCCATGTAAATAGTTACGTCATATACACACGCTGTTCACAACACACGCACACACTCTTAGATGCACTCACGACACGATTATATTTATAACCACGTAGGCACATATCTTTGTAAAAAGGGGGGATGTCATGATATTCAAACACACACATCATGATAGACACACCAACAGACAAATCAGAACACACACCACCACAACCAATCACAGAAAGATATAAAAGCACAAACACGACACCTGGTGGTCAGTATTAGCTGGAGAGGAGGACCAGGACAGACCTGCTACACGACACACTCAGGGAGACAGCACGTGCAGAGTATCCAGAACGAACTGTAGATAAGAGTTAAAATAAAATAGAGTTGTACCACATACAACTGTGTTGGCTCATCTGTGCACCAGAGAACCCAACACCACACGTGGGTTTCCTTCGGGTGCTCCGGTTTCCTCCCAGAAGTCCTGAAAGACTTGCTTGTTGGGTAGTTTTGGCATTCTGAACTCTCCCTCTGTGTACCTGAACAGGTGCCGGAATGTGGCGACTAGGGGATTTTCACAGTAACTTCATTGCAGTGTTAATGTAAGCCAAAGTGTGACAATAATAATGATTATTATTATTAATCATAGGATGGCTGCTGGTCAGTCACTCATAGAAACATAGAAAATAAGAGCAGGAGTAGGTCAATCAGCCATTTGAGCCTGCATTGCCATTCAGTATGATCATGGCTGATCATCCAACTCAATAACCTTTTCCTGCTTTTCCCCACATGCTTTGATAACTTTAGCTCCAAGAGCTATATCTAACTCGTTCTTGAAAATATACAGGGCACAATTCAGCCATTGCAAGCGCAACGGGTGAGTCCCGCAAGAGCCCCACATCAGGGTCCACGCTGGGCACCCGGCCGAACGCGAGTCACCCGGCTCACTCCACCCAGAATGATCCGCCATTAGCCTCATTTAAATAACCGCTTTCACCCGGCTCCCAGGAGTCAATGGCCACACCTGCGTTCCCTCAATCGGGTGCCATATGGTCTTCACAAATGTGGACCAGGTGTGATTGCACCTCAGGGGATCTCGCACACCATTTGAGACTCCAAGGTGGTCGGGGACAGGGCAAGGTAGTACCCCGGCACTCCCTCTGGCACCTGAGCACCTTGGCACTGGCAGCTTGACACCCTAGCATTGCCACTTGGGCATTCTGGCAGTGCCAAGGTGTGAGGGGCACTGCCAAGATGCTAAGCTGACAGTGTCAAGGTGCCCAGATGGCAGGTTGGCACTACCGGGGTCAGGCCCAGGGGAGCCTTGCCCATGAGGAGGGGTTCCAGGGGCCACGGAAAGGTTAGGAGTGTGAAAGGGGTGGTCCTGAAAGTGTGTGTGTGGGGGGGGGGGGGGGGGGGGGGGGTGAAACGGGCAGCCAGTCAAAATGGTGCCCCAATCTGAGATGAAATGGTTCTACTGGAGAGCTCAGTTTGCCAGTGTGGCATCGACAGGGAGAAATTCGCTGAGGCCCCAAAAAACAGCAAAGTGCCGGCGAATAGCAGGATGAATCTCAGCACAGCAGCCACCAGGAACCACTCCACCAGACACACCTGAAAGCTGACTTTGATTTATGTCCATTGAATCATGCCCCTAATGTTTTGGCTTCAACTGCTTCTTTTGGTAGCAATCCCACAGTCTGATCACTCACTGGGTGAAGAAATGTCTCCTCAACTCAATGCTGAAAGGTTTACCCCATATCCTTAGACTATGACCCCTGGTTCCGGACACCCCCATCTTTGGGAATATTCTTTCTGCATCTACCCTGGTTCGTTCTGTTAGTAATTTATAGGTTTCTATGAGATCCACCCTCCTTATTCTGTACTCCAGCAAATATAGTCCTAACTGTCTCAATCTCTTCTAATTCCTCAGTCCCACATCACAGGAGTCAGTCTGGTAAACCTTCTCTGTTATCCCTCTATTGCAAGAACATCCTTCCTCAGGCAAGAAGACCAAAACAGCACACAATATTCCAGGTGTGTCTTCACCAAGCCCTGTGTATCTGCAGCAAGACATGCTCCTGTACTTAAATCTCTCGCTATGAAGAGCAACATACCATTTGCCTTCTTTACAGCCTGCTCCGCCTGGGCTTGCTTACCTTCAGCGACTGGTGTACAAGGAAACACAGGTCTCCTTGCAAATTCCCCTTTCTTAATTTATAGCCATTCAGATAATAATCTGCCTTCCTGTTTTTGCTGCCAAAGTGGATATCCTCATATTCATTCAAATTATACTGCACCTGCCAGGCATTTGCCCACTCACTCAGCTTGCCCAAATCACACTGAAGGACCTCTGCATCCTCCTCACAGCTCACCCTCCCACCCAGCTTTGTGTCATCTGCAAATTTGGAGTTATTACATTTAGTTCCCTTATCTACATCATTAATATATATTGTGAATAGCTGGGGTCCTAGCACCAATCCCTGTGGTACCACACTAGTCACTGCCTGCTATTTGGAAGACCTGTTTATTCCTACTCTTTGTTTCCTGTCTGCAACAAGTTTCCTGTCCATCTCGATGCAGTACCCCCAATTCCATGTACTTTAATTTTACACATTAATCTCTTATGTTGCACTGTCAAAAGCCTTCTGAAAGTCCAAATAAAGCACACCCACTGTGCCCCCTCATCAACTCTACTAGTTAAAATCCTCCTAGAATTCCAGTAGATTTGTCAAGCACAATTTCCCATTTGTAAATCCATGCTGACTCTGTCTGATTCTACAATTGTTTTCCAAATGGTCTGCTATAAAATCTTTGATAATTAACTCCAGAATTTTCCCCACTACCGATGTCAGGCTGACTGGCCTATAATTCCGTTTTCTCTTTACCTCTATTTTTAAATAGTGGGGTCACATTAGTTACCTCCAAACTTTAGGAACAGAGTCTATAGCATCTTGGAAGATGATCACCAATGCACCCACCGTTCCTGAAGTACTCTGGGATGTAGATTGATTGGCCTTCAATCACATCAATTTCCCCAACACTATTTCTCTGTTCATACTGATTTCCTTCAGTTCCTCCCTCTCACTAAACTGCGTGTTCCCCAACATTTTTGGTACATCATTTGCATCCTCCTTTGTGAAGACAGAACCAAAATATGTATTTAGGCGGTCAGCCATTTCTTTGTTCCCCATTATAAATTCCCCTGTTTCTGACTTTCAGGGACCTACATTTGTCTTCACCAATCTTTTTCTCTTCACATACCTTTTTTTAAATTCAGAGTACCCAATTATTTTTTTCTTATTATGGGGCAATTTAGTATGGCTAATCCACCTAGCCTGCACATCTTTGGGTTGTGGGATGAGACCCATGCAAACACGGGAGAATGTGCAAACTCCACACGGACGTTGATCCGGAGCCGGGATCAAACCCAGGTCCTCAGTGCCATGAGGCAGCAGTGCTCTTCACATACCTATAGAAATGTTTACAGTCAGACTTTATTCAGCACCAGCTTGCCCTCGTACTCTATTTTCCCCTTCTTAATCAACCCTTTGGTCCTTCTTTGCAGAATTCAACCCTGCTCCCAATTCTTAAGTCAGTTGTCTTTCCTGGCCAATTTGCACGCCTCTACCTTGGATCTAATACTATCTCTAATTTCCCTTGTAAGCCATGGTTTGGCCACCTTTCTTGTTTTACTTGTGCCAGACAGGAATAAGGAATTGTTGCAATTCACACATGTGCTTTTTGAATGTTTGCCATTACCTATCCACCGTCATCCTGGGTTCGATCCCAGAGACTTACCCCAGTCAAACCGCAGTGCATTAGCCCAGACTGAAAAACCCATTCCTCTGGTCAATTTCAGTTTCTGGCTCCTATAAGCTCCCAAAACAGGCCCTGCAAATCAGATTTTTTTTTAAAAACCACTGCAGTCAAACACACTCTAACCCGAGGCTTTCAACCCTCAAATGGCCAAATGTTTATAATTCAATATTCCCAAAATCCTCCATTCATCACAGATTCCATCCACTTGTTGAGTGGAGACTCTTAAGCTCCAAGCATCCAGTGAAGCAGCTGGACTGTGGCAGGTCAGCACCTTTTAAAAATGTATTTGTACTTTCACAGGGTGTAGGCATTATTCACTAGGCCAGCATTTGTTGCCCATCCTGAATAGCCCTCAGAAGGTGGTGGTGAGTCACTATCTTGAACCACCTCAGATAATATAGTTTAGGTGCAACCAGTGTGTTTTGGAGGGTATTCCAGGAGCTGGGCTCAGTGACAGAACAGCAATATACTGACCCCTTCAGTATTTAGAGTTGAGAATGATACTGGACATTGTTCAATCACCCACAACCATACTCACTTTTGACATTGTGGTGCAGGGAAGGTCATTGATGAAGCAGCTGAAGATGGTTGTGCTCTGGACACTACCCTGAGGAACTCCGACAGTGACGTTCCAGGACTGATGTTTGATCTCCAACAACCACCTTCCGATGTGCTAAGTATGACTCCAACCAGTGGAGAGTTTTCTCATGCCTCCCATTGACTTCATGGAGTCCAAAGTCAATATTGAGTGCTCCCAGGGTAACTCCTTCATTGGGACAGTTGTCTGGAACATTGTACGGTATGATTCTGTGAACATGCTTATGTCAGGCAGTTACTTGAGTAGCTGGGAGTTAGGTTTACAAGTGCCAGGATGCCTCCACATGCTGGAAAGTCTGTATACTGCATGAGTGAGGGCCAAACCTCCTCCGAGTTCCTCAAAGCTTTAGCCTGGGCTGTGAGGGACCTAGTTTGCTTGTGTCACTACGAGAAGGCACAGATGACAGCTTTCTGACGGAGAAGCTGTAAACTGAAAATGAGACTTAAGCATTTGGATTTTCTTTTTACATTGCTGTTATCCAGCAGTGTAGGCGGAAAATTAAAAGCAAGCAGACAAAAACACAAAGCATGCTAACATTCTTCATTCAAACACTACACACATCACATTGACCTGTTGGGGGACACACAATTCAATACCACACTCTTCACAGAATACGACAATGCAGAAGAGGCCCTTCAGCCCACTGGGTCTGCACTGACGCTTGAAAGGCCTTGACCTGCCCCCATAATCCCACTTGCCAGCAATTGGCCCATCAAGGCAAATTGGGACAGGTAATAAATAGTCTTGACTAAAGCCCAAGTGTACAAGCCAACAAGCTCCAATCAAGAAAAAGGGCAGGACCAACACATAGTGATCCCTGGAGGGATGTACAGCGTTGGATAAGGAGAAAACGGCAGACTTATTACAGATATTGAGGGCTCAAAACAGTAGAAGCCCTAGAGGTGTATAGAATGTGCAAAAGGGTACTTAAAAATGAAATTAGGAAAGCAGAAATGTGACATGAAAGGATACTGGCTGGTAAAATAAAGGAAAATCCTACATTGTTTTACAAGTACATTAAGGGTAAAAGGATAACTATAGATAGAGTGGAGCCGATTAAGAACCACAGCGATAATTTGTGTGTGGGGCCAGAGGAAGTAGCTGGGGTTCTAAATCAGTTTTCTTTTTTTTTCTTTTTAAAATTATTTTTATTCAAATTTTTATCAAAAACATAATTTTTTGCATAACTGTATGCAACAATTAACAGAACAAAATAAATGTTAACCATATATACAAAGAAAAGAACAATACAACGTAACGATTCCCCCCCCCCCCCCCCCGATGCTGCTGCTACTGACCTTTACTGCTCTCCTAGAAAGTCGAGGAATGGCTGCCACTTCCGAGAGAACCCCGCCATGGACCCTCTCAAGGCAAACTTTATTTTCTCGAGACTGATAAACCCAGCCATGTAACCCAGGTATCTACACTCGTGGGCTTCGAGTCCCTCCATATTAAAAGGATCCGTCTCCGGGCTACCAGGGAGTCAAAGGCCGATACGTCAGCCTCTTTGGCTTCTTGAACTCCCGGATCGTCTGACACACCAAAGATCGCTATCTCTGGACTCGGCCCCACCCGTGTGTCTAAGATCTTGGACATTGCCTTAGCGAATCCCTGCCAGAATCCCTTAAGAGCCGGGCATGCCCAGAACATATGGACATGATCTGCAGGGCTTCCCGCACACCTCGCACATTTATCCTCAACCCCAAAGAGCTTGCTCATCCTGGTTGCCGTCATGTGCACTCGGTGGACCAGCTTAAACTGGATTAAGCTAAGCCTGGCACATGATGAGGAGGAATTGACCCTGTTTAGGGCATCCGCCCACAGGCCCGCATCCAGCTCCCCGCCGAGCTCCTCCTCCCATTTGCCCTGAAGTTCCTCCACTGGGGCTTCCTCCGCCTCCTGAAGTTCCTGGTAGATGTCTGACACTTTCCCCTCCCCTACTTAGGTGCCGGAGACCACTCTATTCTGTATCCTGCGTGGGCGGAAATGATTCCACCTGTTTTTTCAGAAAGGCGTGTACCTGAAGGTATCTGAAAGCATTTTCAGGGGGCAAACTGAATATCTCCTCCAGCGCTTTCAGGCTGGGAATGGTCCCGTCTATGAATAGGTCCCCCATCCTTTTAATGCCTGCCCTGTGCCAGCTTTGAAACCCTCTGTCTATCCTGCCCGGGTCAAATCTGTGATTGTTGCGTATCGGGGTCCAGACTGAGGCTCGCTCCACCCTTCTCCACTGACCCCAGATTTTTAATGCCGCCACCACCGCCGGACTGGAGTAGCGGGCCGGCGAGAACGGCAGAGGATCCGTTACAAGTGTCCCTAGGCTGGTACCTTTGCATGAGGCCGCCTCTAACCGCTCCCACGTCGACCCCTCCCCCAATACCCATTTCCTAATCATGGCTATGTTAGCCGCCCAATAGTAGCTGCAAAAGTTCGGCAGCGCCAGCCCCCCCCCCCTCCGACTGCGCTCTAGGTACAGGCTCTTTACTCACGGGGTCTTATTTGCCCATACGAATCCCGAGATGATCTTGTTCACCCGCTTAAAGAAGGACTTAGGGATGAAGAGGGGAAGGCACTGGATGACGAACAGGAATCTGGGGAGAACTGTCATATTAATGGTCTGCACCCTCCCCGCTAAAGATAGCGGGGGAATGTCCCACCTTTTGAAGACCCCCTCCATCTGCTCTGCCAGCCGAGATAGATTAAGCTTGTGGAGGGCATCCCACTTTCGAGCCACGTGTATCCCTAGGTACCGAAAGCTCTTCTCAACCAACTTCAGCGGAAGCTCTCCCAGTCTTTTCCTGTCCCTTAGCTTGGATCACGAACATCTCACTTTTCTTCTCGTTTAGTTTGTACCCCGAGAAATTGCCAAAGTCCCTCAAAATCTGCATGACCTCCCCCAGCCCCTCTAGTGGGTCTGAAATGTACAGGAGCAGATCATACGCATAAAGCGAGACCCAATGCTCCTCCCCTTCCCCCCCCCCCCCCCCGAACCAACCACTGCCAGTTCTTTGAAGTCCGCAACGCTATAACCAGCGGCTCTATCGCAAGGGCGAATAATAACGGGAGAGTGGGCACCCCTGCCTCGTCCCTCAGTGGAGCCTAAAGTATTCCGACCTCACCCTGTTCGTGCACACATTTGCCACTGGGGCCTGGTAGAGTAGCTGGACCCAACCTATGAACCCCTCACCGAATCCGAACCTTCTTAGCGCTTCCCACAGATACTCCCATTCCACCCGGTCAAAGGCTTTCTCGGCGTCACCACTTCTGCCTCCCCTCCCTCTGAGGGCATCATGCTAATGTTTAGGAGCCTCTGTACATTGGAGTTCAATTGCCTGCCCTTGATGAAGCCTGTCTGATCCTCCCCTATCACCCCAGGGACACAGTCCTCAATTCTAGCAGCTAAGATCTTGGCCAGCAGTTTGGCGTCTACGTTCAGGAGCGATATCGGTCTATAAGATCCACACTGTAGCAGATCTTTCTCTCGTTTGAGGATGAGTGAAATCGAAGCCTGTGACATTGTTGGGGGAGGGTCCCTATCTCTTTGGCCTCATTTAAAGGACCTTAGTAGGAGTGGGCACAACAGTTCTGAAAATTTCTTGTAGAATTCTACAGGGTAGCCGTCCGGCCCTGGGGCTTTGCCCGACTGAATGTTCCCTAAACCCTTTACCATCTCCTCCAGCTCTATCGGGGCCCCCAGTCCCTCAACAGATCCTCTTCCACCTTTGGAAACCTCAGTTGGTCCATGAATTGCTTCATCCCCTCTTCCCCCCCCCCCCCCCCCCCGACTCATACAATTTACCTTAAAACGCCCTAAAGACTTTGTTCACCACCTCTGGGTCTATGACGGTGTTTCCCTCCTTATCCCGTACTTGCCCAATTTCCCTGGCCGCCTCCCTTTTAGCGAAGTTGGTGCGCCAGCATTCTACTCGCTTTCTCCCCGTATTCGTAGACAGCCCCTTTGGCCTTCCTCAGCTGTGCTACCGCCATCCCAGTGGTCAGCGCTCTTTCAGTAGCCCCAACTCGGGGGACTCCGTGTAGTTCCTGTCTACTCTGAGTATCTCCCCGACTAGCCTTTCTCTCTCTGCTCTTTCTTTCTTCTCTCTATGGGACCTGATAGAGATCAACTCCCCTCTAATAACTGACATCAGGGCCTCCCACATCTTGGATGCCACTACCTCCCACGTATCGTTAGTTTCCAGGTAATTTTTTATGTTTCTCCTTATCCGCCCACAAACCTCGTCGTCTGCCAGCAGCCCCACATCTAGGCTCCATAGTGGGTGCTGACCTCTCTCCTCCCCAAGACGCAAATCCACCCAGTGTGGAGCATGATCGGAGACTGCAATGGCCAAGTATTCTGTCCCCGCCACCCTAGGGATTAACGCACTGCTCATCACAAAGAAATCAATACGGGAGTAGACTTTGTGGAGTTTGGAAAAGAAAGAGAACTCCTTCGCCCTCGGTCGGGTGAATCGCCACAGGTCAACGCCCCCCACCTGTTCCATGAATCCCCTCAGTTCTTTAGCTGCCGCTGGTCGCTTCCCCGACCTGGGGTTTGATCAGTCGAGTACAGGGTCTATAACTGTGTTAAAGTCACCCCCCATAATCAGATTGTGTGAGTCTAAGTCTGGAATTTTACCCAGCGTGCGTCTCATAAATTCCACGTCGTCCCAGTTCGGGGCGTAAACGTTCACTAGCACTACCTGAGTCCCCTGCAGCTTTCCGCTAACCATTATGTATCTGCCCACCTTGTCAGCCACAATATTCCCTGCCTCAAAAGCCACCCATTTGCTGACCAGGATTGCTACTCCTCTGGTCTTTGAATCCAGCCCCGAATGGAACACCTGGCCCACCCACCCGTTTCTCAATCTTGTTTGGTCCGCAAGTTTTAGGTGCGTCTCCTGTAGCATGGCTACGTCTGCCTTTAACCCCTTTAGGTGCGAGAACACGTGAGCCCTCTTGACCGGCCCATTCAGGTCCCGCACATTCCACGTGATCAGCCTGGATGGGGGGCTAATCCCCCTGCCGATTAGCCATCTCCCTTTTTCGGCCAGCCACGAGCCTGTGTCCCCCGCTTACTCGAGCCCTCCCATTGGAGACCCCTCCCCCCTCCCTCAGTTCCCCCATGTTGGCTCCTTTTCTATCAGCCAAGCAGCATCCCATCCCCCCCCCCTCCCCCAGCAGCCCCGTGATCCCAAACCCCCAAGTCAAGCACCCACTTGACACTGGCTCTCCCCCCATTACGCTTCCGTGAGTCAGCTGACCCAGGCCGCTCCCACCTCTGCTCTGATTACTCAAATGCCTCATTTTTCAGGCCCCACCCTCCCTGTGGAAAGCCCAACTTCTCTGCTTCAACGGCCCCCAAAGAACATTTTCCGCCCCCTCCCCCCCAATGAAACAAACAACAAACCACGGGCGCAAACCCAGCCCCACAAAAGAAACGGCTCCAGCTGCCAGGAGAGCAGCCCTACGTGTAGGACCCCTCTCCTCCATCTGCGGCCGAGCTCTACAAAAGCCGAAAACATGGCCGAAGAAACAGGGAACAAACAAAAATATGAGGGAACAAACAAAAGTAAGAGGAAACAACATAGTGTCGCTCCCTCCGGCTACTCGGAAATTAACACCCCCACCAGAGTAACGTCCCAGTATGGCTGTCCTTTAGTTCGAGTCCAACTTTTCTTGCTTGATAAAATTCCATGCCTTGTCCGGTGTATCAATGTAATGGTGGCGATCTTGATACGTGACCCACAGCCTCACCGGATGTAACGGCCTGACCTTCACCCCTTTGCTGTGGAGGGCCGCCTTAGCACGGTTGAATCCAGCGCGCCTCTTGGCCAGTTCTGCTCCCAGGTCCTGGTAGATGCGGATTACGCTGTTCTCCCACCTGCTGCTCCGCTCCTTTTTAGCCCATCGCAGGACTCGTTCCTTGTCTGAGAAGTGGTGGAACCTTACCACCATGGCCCTCGACGGTTCATTTGTTTTGGGCTTCCTTGCAAGGACTCTGCGCCCCCACCCAGTTCCAGAGGCCGAGGAAATGCTCCTGCCCCATCAGTGTCCCCAATAACGTGGTCACGAATGCGCTCGCATCCGACCCCTCAGGTAGGCCCAGAATGTGCAGGTTCTGCCTCCTGGACCTGTTTTCAAGGTCTTCCAGCCTCTCCTGCCACCTCTTATGTAGGGCGTCGTGTGCCTCCACCCTGACAGCCAGGCCCAGTATCTCAGCTTCGTTATCCGAGACCTTTCTCTCAATCTCCTTGATCGCCTTCTCCTGCATTTTCTGGGTCTCAACCATTTTCTCCATTGAGGCCTTCATTGGGGCCAGCATCTCCGTTTTCAGGTCAGCAAAGCAGCTTCTAAGGAACTCCTGCTGTTCCCGCGCCCACTGGGCCCATGCTGCCTGATCCAAGCCGGCCGCCATTTTCTGATCCCACGCCCATTTCTGCCACTTCTCACTGGTCGTTTGTTTGGCAGTCCTGCTCCAGGTCCCCTCCATAAACTGATTGCCTGCCGGTTTGCATTGAAATGGGGCCGTCAAAGCTCCTTAATAGGGCCCATTAGCGGCGGGAGCCACCGGAAGTCCACTAAATCAGTTTTAAAACTCAGGGTCGCGACCCGCGGTTGGGTCGTGGGCAGTGTTTTGGGAGGATCGCAGATTTGTCACGGCATTCCTGATCGTGGAACGCCCAACTGCTGCAACCGGCCTTTAAAAAGGCCGATCGCAACGGACCTTTGAGATTGCCGCCTATCCCGTGCATGCATGACGCCTCAAGCAGTGTGCAGACCCAGAGGGGTAGATTGCCTCCTGCTGCATCAGCGCACTGTCCAGGGACTTTTCCTTCTCTCCCCCCCCCCCCCCCAGAAAACAAGGGAGTCCTCCCACGGAGAGCAGGTCACTCACCCCGTGCACGGACGTCACGTGTTCTGGGTGGGAGAGGTTCCTCAATTTTGCAGCTGCCAGCAGTGCTGGTGAGAACTCCTGGACCTCTGGTGAACAACCCATGAAGAAGCTGAAAACAGGAACAAAGAAGCATAAAGGTGATTACTTGAGGTGTGGGTTTATTAATTGTGCCACTGCAAAGGAGGATTCAAAGTTCATGTGTTTTATTCAGGTAAGCACTGGCCAAAGAAAGTTTAAATCCCTCAAAACTTCAAAGACATTTGAAGACTAAACAGGGCGAGTTTGAGGGCAAACCTCTTTATTTTTTTCAATGGATGCAGCGAGACCTTTAATCATCAGCAGACGTCATTATCAGAAATGTAGCATTCAATAACAAGGAAAATGAGATAGTTTGGACAGAGAAGGCTCAACTGCCACTTTAAAGGTAAGTGAAAATGGTGGGTTGCGAAAGTCGGTCAGCGTGGGTCACGAAGGATGGCCTGTTGGCAAAAATGGGTCCCAGGCAAAAAAGTTTGAAAATCTGTTACAAATGAATACTTTAGATCAGTGTTCACTCGTGAGGGGGAGTGTGGGTATAGAAATCAGAAAGGACTGGTGGAATTAATTAGATTAACATAGACAGAATTAATTAGATTAACATAGACAGAATTAATTAGATTAACATAGAGAGGAGTTTTCTGAGTGATCGGGCAGGCTTAAAAGACAAAACTCCAGGGCCAGCTGAAAGGTATCCCAGGCTGTTAAGTGAGCAAGGGAGGAAATAGCAATAATTGACAATTTTCAATTCCTCTCTGGCCACAGGAGAGGTGCCAGAGGACTGGAGGATAGACAATGTGGTACCATTATTCAAGAAGGGAAGAAGGGGTAAGCCTGCAAACTACAGGTCAGTCAGTCTAACCTCAGTGGTGGGAAACTATTGGAATCAATTCTGAGAATCAGAATTTACTGACATTTGGAGAGGCAGGGATTAATCCAGAACAATCAGCATGGTTTTGTTAAGGGGAGATCATGTCTGACCTCTGACCAACTTGATTGAATTTTTCAGAGGTTACCTGGTGTGTAGATGAGGGCAATGCATTTAACATAGTCTACTTGGACTCCAGCAAGGCTTTTGGTAAGGTCCCACATGGGAGATAGCAAATGCATGAGCCTATGGGATCCAAGGAACTTTGGCAAATTGCATCAAAAATTGGCTGAGTGGCAGGAAGCAGAGGGCAATGGTTATGGGGTGTTTTTCTGACTGGAAGCCTGTGACAAGTGGTGTCCCACAGGCATCAGTGTTGGGGCCCTTGCTGTTTGTGATTATATAAATGATTAAGACTGGAGTGTAGGTTTGATTGGTAAGTTCGCGGATGTTCCGAAAATTGGTGGAGTGGTGAAAAGCCTTAGATTACAGGAAACTATAGATGGGCTAATCAGTGGCAGATGGAATTCAATCCAGATAAGTGTGAGGTGAAGCACTTGGGCAGGACAAACAAGGCAAGTGAATACTCGATAAACAGCAGGACCCTGGGAAGCACCAAAGATCAGAGGGACTTGGTGTTCATGTACACCGATCCCTTGATAGCAGAGCAGGTGGATACAGTGCTTAAGGCATATGGTGTACTTGCCATTATTAGCTATGGCATCGAGTTAACAGCAGGGAGATTATGCTGAAACTGTATAAAACATTGGTTAGGCCACAGCTAGAGTAGTATTCTAGAATCCACATTATAAGAGGGATGTGATAGCATTTGAAAGGGTGCAGAGGAAATTTACCAGAATGTTGCCTGGGTTAGAGTTATACCTATGAATATAAGTTGGATAGACTGGTGTTGTTTTTCTTGGAGCAGAGGAGACTGAGGGGGTCATGATTGAGGTGCAAAAAATTATGAGGGGCATAGATAAATAGGAACAAATATTTCCTCTTGGTGGAGGGATCAATAACCAGGGGGCATAGATTTAAGGTGAGGGGCAGAAGGGGATGTGAGGAAAAGCTTTTTCACCCAGAGGATGGTGGGAGTTTGGAACTCGCTGCCTGAAAGCGTGGTGGAGGCAGAGACCCTCATAACATTTAAGTATTTAGATGTGCACTTGAAATGCCAAGGCATACAAGCCTATGGGCAAAGTGCTGGAAAATAGAATAGTTAGGTGGTTGTTTTTGACCGGCACAGAGGCACTGGGCAGGCGAAAGGGCCTTTTCTGTGCAGTGGATCTCCATATCTGGATATCAGCAAGTTTTCAATAGAGACCAATTAGAACAAATTTCAGGTTAAATCAAATGGCAAAACACAAAACAATTTTAAAACATCCAATTCTGTTACCTGTGAAGGAAGGAAAACACAAGTATTAAGCTCAAGTCTCAAAATTTCCCAATAATTATGGTCATGGGATTTCCCCCCCACCCCCTCTTAAAAAAAAAGGGCCCTTTTCTGCATTCACCACAATCCTTCTCCCAATACTGAATGCAAAACCACATCATAGGCATGGAAAATTCAGAGCTCCACTGACCAAGTAACAGTCAAATATCTGTCTGATGTGAACATTGATTTGATTTTAAACTCTTCCATCAAGAAAATTATTTATTGTTCATGCTTACATGCTCAACCACGTTTGAGTAGTGAAAGGTAAGAATTTGATAGATTTAGCAACAACTTTATTTCAATACATTCAATTCAAACACTAATACATTTGTAAAGGTTTTACTTGTGGAGAATTACACAGCCGTACTGCCTGTTTTGTTGCAAGTGTATGATTACATTTCATTAAGTAAAACTAAGGAGCTATCATCAATGATGTTACCAAGCCTGAAATCTATTTGCATTATTTGGTTGCTGTACAAAATCCAAAACAATTTTGGTCAATGTACTTCATTTGTGACTTAATATAGTTTGCATTTTTTAGTCCAACATTTAAGTCATTTCCTCAGTTATTTTTACTCTAATTCCATTTTCCAATGATTTGTTTCATATCGGCCATTTCATACCAGGAGTTTGGCTGTACGGAAATTCCACTTTGTTGACAATATAAAGATCCATGGTCTTGAACAGAAAGCTTTTCATAATATACTGTAATTTTAAAAATGCAAAATGGAGTAATGGTTTGTGTGGATAGAGCATGAAAAAGAGGCGCCAAAGGGAAGTATCAAGCAGAATTAAAACGTAACTCATATATATTGTTAAGCAACCAAAAGTATAACAAGACGCACTTTGTACACAGTTTTTCAATCTTAAATGCCAACATGAATCCTCTTTCAGAGGAGTGGGATAGATTTTTACTTTGGTAGTATAAAACAGGTGATAGCAAATTAGCAACTTGTTTTTTATTTCCATTGACCAAAGGCTGCCAAATTCACTATCACTCATTTTAAACTATCACACAAAGTTAAAATGTACTCCAATGTGTTAAATATACTTCTAGGATAATTTCTTTGAATGGGAAGTGAGGTACATTTTATATAAAAAGTGTAAATAATGCATTGAAATATCTCAGACGAAAATACATCTATAATTTATCTTCACTGACAATTACACCATATTCTTTTCCTATTATACAGCATTATCAAAATCAAATCTGCGGAAGGATCCTGAATATATGATCTGCTATAAAAATAATCTGTGAGAACTAAATACAGGTTTAAAAACTATGTACAAATAGTGTTACAGCTGACGGTACTGCCATCTTTTACAATGGAACCATACAAGTTACAGAGTAGAATTATTCCAACATATGGGGGGGGGGGAAAGGGGGGTAAAATTTGGGGCTGTTCTAAACCATCTGACCAAATCATATCCCCTAACTAGTTTTCCTAGCTACATTTTTGTACTCAAGTTTGACTTGATTTGTACTTAAGCACTAATTAAAGTTAGATGCACTTCTCAATTTAGTAACCCTACCATGTTATTAACAAGTTATTTATTACCATTGACCCAATATTAAATACAGAAATAAGCTTCACATAAAACTTGTTTTATCCAATTATCAATTCATATTCAAAAGTAGTTCACTACTTCACATTAAGAAATTTTTTAAAATAATCATATACACAGAACAACATGGAGTGCAATCTGAAAGGGATTGCCCCTTCATTCTCAAGTAGACCAGTCAATAAAATCTTCAGTGAATCTATACAAAGTGGCTGTACACCTTTTATTTTATCTCTTCATTCACACAATGGGTAGAATTTTCTTAAATTGAAGTTAACACAATATTGTGTGAAGGCCAAAGGAGCAAATTCTGTCATGGCTGGACTTAGACACAATGAATACAGATACGATAAATTAGATGAAACATTGTAAGACAACTGTGATTTGTAAAACACCAAGACATTTACAAATGTTCAAGAAGTGCACATGTCTGTAAAATAAACTGACTTCAATGATATGTTCCATCTAGAACCACAGACAAAATATTGCAGAGAAAACTAGGTTTTGAACAATAGAATTGTACAATTTTGTTTGAATTATAAAAATGGCTTGCTTCTCAACCCAGTGGTGATGGGCTTTGTAATGGTGTGCTTTTCAAATCTATTAGTTACAGTTATTTCTCAAATCCAAATTTGTGGGAATACACAAATGTGCAAATCAAAAATATGAAGACATTATCCCTTTCATTGCTCTATGTAAAGCTGTGCATTGCACCAAATACTGATTCATGCAACTTTATTGGGATTTTATCTTCTTACCCAAAATAAACTACAGGTGTATTCTTGAGAATGGTGGCGCCCCGCAGCATCAACACAAGTATAAACTGTGTTAGTTTATACCATCAGCAGCATTGAAATTATTTCAAAGACAAAAGATTGCATTAAATGTTAGCAAATCGCTTATCAGGACTTTCATTTTGAGCACTTCCCAAATCTAAGCGCCACAGAAATCAACAACTCCTCAAATACGAAAATATGAACTAAAACTGTTTACCTGATGCCAAATATTATAGGGAAAAATATTCAGCAAAACAATAAACTGCATAAGTCTATCAATATGAACTAAGCACTGTGCAAAAAGAATCACAGAGATACAAAAGTACCAGAAGTTGATTGGTGGGTGAGAGCAGTTGAAGAGTGTTCTGTGTATTTGTTATAGTCACCGAATTCTACACTACTGTGGTTTCCAGGAAACATGTGCTTTCAGTGATCCAACCCCAGTGTAAGCACAAAAGGAAAATAGGCAGACAGGCACCTCCTGCCCACCCCTCAAAAGGATTTTATTTACATTACTGCAGAAATACACCGACTGCAAAATTCTGAGTGCACAGATGAAACTACAATTAACTGAATGCAAGTTGGACCGTCATTGAAACACCTTAGCATTTCAATATTAAAATCCATTGATAGCAAATGCTGTTAGCTGGGATACTTTTGTGCCAATTGTAAAAATGTTTCTGTTCTATGAATCAAGGTCCTCATTTTCAGAAAGATCGGTATCTGGGGAAAAAACACGAAAGTCAGAAAATGAATACTTTTGAAAAACAGTACTGATTATATTTCTGTTTTAGTGATTAATCCTAACCCACAATGAAGACATTAATAAACTAAATTATGCAACTTATTCCAGAAACCTTGCTTTGTCCTCATTATTAGGTGACTGCACATGCTTTGTTTAACCATATTAGTAATTTCTTATTTACTGTTAGGAATTTCTACGTAGGGTTGCACATTTAGGAAACCATTGTGGGCTTCAGGCAGCAGATCAACCAGTTTTACTTATTTTGAAGTTTGATTTCACAATTTGGACTAAAACACTGACAGATGGGTAATGATAATATTGGACTGAAGACAAATAGGAACAGGAGTAGGTCATTCAGCCCCTTAAGCCTGCACAGTCATTCAGTGAGATAATGGGTGATCGAAGGCCTAACTCCATATACCTGCATCTGGCTCATATCACTAACGTTGCTTAACAAAGATTTATCTATCTCAGATTTAAAACTAACAACTAATTAGCATCAATTGCCATTCGTTCCAAACCTTTACCGCCCTTTATGTGTAGAAGTGCTTCCTAACATCTCTCCTGAATGGTCTGGGCCTAATTTTTAGACTGTGCCCCCTAGTTCTAGAATCTTCTACCAGTGAGAACAGTTCGTCTTTATCTACCCGGTCTTTTCCTGTTAATATCTTGAAGATTTCGATCTGATCACCCCTTAACCATCTAAATTCTGGAGCAAACAGGCCTACTTTGTATGAACTCCCCTCATTACAAAAACTGGACTTCCGGGGTGAAGTTAAGTTGCACTCCCTCCAGATCAAAATTCCTTCCCATGGTGTAGTGCCCATATCTGCTCACAGTACCCCAAGTTGTGTCTAACCAAGGTTTTGTAAAGCTGCAGCATAACTTCTGCATCCTTATATTCCAGTCCTCTAGATATAAAGGCCAGCATTCCATTAGTCTTCGAGGAAGCATCGAGAGATACCGTTATCGTTGGCCTCCAGGTACCTCTCTATGCTTCCTCGGACCCGCTCACTCACCTCCTCGTCCGCCAACAGCCCCACCTCCAAGTGCCACAACGGGCGCTGGTCCCTCTCCTCCCCCAGCTCTAGGTCTACGCGGGGCGTGATCCGAAATGGCTATCGCCAAGTACTCAGTATCCTCTACTCTCGCTATCAGCGCCCTACTCATAATAAAGTCGTCGATCCGGGAGTGTGGTACGGAGTGTGGTTGACATCAATGGGGTCTTCAGGGACTTTTACAAGGAATTGTATCGGTCCGAGCCCCCACGGGAGGAGGGAGGGATGGACTGCTTTCTGGACCAAGTGAGGTTTACAAAGGTGGAGGAGGGACTGGTAGCGGGATTGGGGGCCCCGATTGGGCTGGAGGAGCTGGTCAAAGGGATAGGGAGCATGCAGGCAGGGAAGGCAACGGGGCCGGACGGTTTCACAGTCGAAATCCACAAGAAATATGTGGACCTGTTGGGCCCGTTGCCAGTTAGGACCTTCAATGAGGCAAGGGAGGGGGGGCTTTGCCCCCGACAATGTCATGGGCACTGACCTCCTTTATCCTGAAGCGGCACAAGGATCCTCTGCAGTGTGGGTCTTACAGGCTGATTTCGTTGTTAAATGTAGATGCCAAGGTGCTGGCGAAAGTCTTAGCCACGCGAATTGAGGATTGTGTGCCGCAGGTGATCCACGAAGACCAGACGGGATTCGTGAAGGGGAGGCAGTTGAACGCGAATGTGCGGAGGCTCCTAAACGTTATTATGATGCCGGCGAGGGAGGGGGAGGCAGAGATAGTGGTGGCGATGGATGCTGAGAAGGCCTTCAATAGGGTAGAGTGGGGGTACTTGTGGGTGGTGCTGAAGAGGTTTGGGGAGGGGTTTGTCAGGTGGGTTAGGTTGTTGTACGAGGTCCCGATGGCGAGTGTGGCCACGAACAACAGGAGGTCTGAGTACTTTCGGTTGCATCGAGGGACGAGGCAGGGGTGTCCCCTTCCTCCCTGATCTTCGCACTGGCGATTGAACCCCTGGCTATGGCACTGAGGGAGTCGAGGAACTGGAGGGGGCTGGTGCGGAGCGGGGAGGAGCATAGGGTGTCGCTCTATGCGGACGACTTGCTGCTATATGTGGCGGACCCGGTGGGGGGAATGCCAGAGGTAATGAGGATCCTCAGGGAGTTCGGGGATTTCTCAGGGTACAAGCTGAACATGGGGAAGAGCGAGTTGTTCGTGGTTCACCCAGGGGGATTGGCGAGCTCCCACTAAAAAGGGCGGAGAGGAGCTTCAGGTACTTGGGGGTCCAGGTGGCCAGGAGCTGGGGGGCCCTGCATAGACTTAATTTCACGAGGCTGGAGGAGCAAATGGAGGAGGAGTTCAAGAGGTGGGACGCGTTGCCGCTGTTCCTGGCGGGTAGGGTGCAGTCAGTTAAAATGACGGTGCTCCCAAGGTTTTTGTACCTGTTCCAGTGCCTCCCCATGTTTATCCCGAAGGCCTTCTTTAGGCAGGTCAACAGGAGCATAACGGGGTTTGTGTGGGCGCGAGGGACTCAGAGGGTGAGAAGGGTGTTCCTGGAGCGGAGTAGGGATGGGGGGGGGGGGGGGGGGGCGCTAGCACTGCCCAACCTCTGTGGGTACTACTGGGCCACCAATGCGGCGATGGTGCGCAAGTGCGTGATGGAGGGGGAGGGGGCTGCATGGAAGAGGCTGGAGACGGCGTCTTGTGAGGGTATGAGTCTGGAGGTGCTGGCAACAGCGCCGCTGCCGCTCCCTCCAATGAGGTATACCACGAGCCCGATAGTGGCGGCTACCCTCAAAATCTGGGGGCAGTGGAGGCAGCACAGGGGGAAAGTTGGGGCCTCAGTGTGGACCCCAATACGGGGGAACCACCGGTTTGTCCCAGAGAGAATACATGGAGGGTTTTCGGGGTGGCACAGGGCAGGGATAAGAAGGGTGGGGGACCTGTTTGTGGACGGGAAGTTCGCGAGCCTGGGTGAACTGGAGGAGAAGTATGGGCTCCCCCCCGGGGAACACCTTTAGATATTTACAGGTAAGGGCGTTTGCCAGGCGGCAAGTGGTGGAATTCCCGCGGCTGCTGCCATACACAGTACAGGACAGGGTGCTCTTGGGGGGTGGGTTGGAGTGGGGAAGATCTCGGAAACTTACCAGGTGATGCAGGAGGAGGAGGAGGCCTCGGTGGTGCAGTTGAAAGGTAAGTGGGAGGAGGAGTTGGGAGAGGAGATCGAAGAAGGGACGTGGGCCGATGCCCTAGGGAGGGTGAACTCTTCCTCTTCGTGCGCGAGGCTCAGCCTCATACAGTTTATGGTGCTGCACAGGGCACACATGACCGGGACAAGGATGAGCCGGTTCTTTGGGGGTGAGGACAGGTGTGTTAGGTGCTCAGGGAGCCCAGCAAATCACACCCATATGTTCTGGGCATGCCCAGCGCTGGAGGAATTTTGGAAGGGCATGGCGAGGACGGTGTCGGGGGTGGTAGGACCCAGGGTCAAGCCGGGCTGGGGGCTCGCAATATTTGGGGTTGCAGGGGAGCTGGGAGTGCATGAGGCGAAAGAGGCCGGTATTCTGGCCTTTGCGTCCCTGGTAGCCTGGCGAAGGATTCTTCTTCAGTGGAGGGATGCGAGGCCCCCAAGCGTGGAATCCTGGATCAACGATATGGCGGGGTTTATTAAATAGGAGAGGGTGAAATTCGCCTTAAGGGGATCGGTACAAGGGTTCTTTAGGCGGTAGACAAAGGTCAGCAGCAGCAACCCGGGGGTGAGTGGGGGGTTCTTTTTTTTTAAATTTTATTTACCCTAGGGGATCTGAGGGGGTGTATATATTTGCTGTTTGCTTTGTGTTATCTCGGGGTGTTAATTTATTATTTATGTATAGGGGGAGGGGGGCACGGGGGTTGTTTTACTTTGTTCTGTATTTAATTCTATTGGGTTTCTTTTTCATTCTTTGTTGATATTTTGTGCAAATCCTAATTTTAAAAATTCTTTTTTTTTTAAATCAATGAAACAAAGACAAAATAACTATCAGAGAGTGAGTGCAAAGGTGTACCTTTTTGTTAACCTTGGCCTAACTCATTCAAGGCTTTGCAACCACCTAACATCTTTGAGTCAAGCACCAGATCGTTACTAACATCATAAGTTCCAAGATACCCAACAGAAACACAAGAGACAGATCAGCAGCAGAAAGTGAAGGTGCAAGGGAGTAATTTTGAGAAGGTGTAGCCACCTAAAATGGCTGATTCCCTATTAATTTGGCCAAAACCCGATTTAAAATGGCTAACCGGAAAGGCTGATGGGAAAAGCAGCCAACAGGACACAAACGGACAGCTGCAGACAGAATAGCATATTCGGCTCTGGGGAAGTCGGCCCAGATCGATACTCAAGACCATTAGCAGCACATCAACCCAGACATCTGCAGTTTAATCGGCTATCCCCGGGAACAATTGCAACATATTAGCAATTGAATGCCGGGCCAGACCTGTCGGCGCCTGCAATGGCCGAAACAAAGACAGGTGAACGACCACCCCCCGATCAGGGAATCGCCCCGTTATTGGATAGATCGTACCCAGTGATCAGGGAACAAGTCCAATCACTTGGGACTCAGGGTCAAGGGCCGCCCCGAGAGACGGGAAGCCCCTGGGCCCTATAAAGTGAGGGGCCAAGTTCAGATATCTCTCTCTCTCCATCAACCAGAACATCAACCAGAAACAGTAAGTTTTGACTCCAGCGATCGCTACCCGATAAAGACTCCTAGCCATCGACATGTATCAGCCTTTTTGAATCCCGCGGGTCAGATCCAATTCGATAAGCCATTCGTTTCCCTGACCTGGTGGGCCCTTCCTAAAGTTAAGTATTGGCCAGCAGTGATAGGTTTCTATATAGATAGTAGGATTATTGTGTAAGCATTACTTGTTGTACATAATAAATGACCGTTGATTTCAATCTTACTAAGCGGTGTGCTGACTTATTAATCATAACTCGAGCTTGAACCACGTGGCGGTATCAGAAAGATACCTGGCGACTCGTGAGCAAAGGTGACATAATCAGAGCTAATAAACTAAGGCTAAAAAGAGCAACAAAGGTATGGATAAAATTGTTTCAAAGTAAATTCAGAATGAAGTTGCAGGGTGGGCCTAGGAAGGGAATAGGGACAGAAAGGTATCCAACAGTTTGGAGGGAATATACTGGCACAGAGGGCTGGATGCAGTTGCAGAGGCAAGCTGGAGTAAGACTGTAAATAAGGATAAGACACATAAATTCAACACACTGGGGATAGAGAACCAATGAAGGTTGGTGCCAAAAGTGAAGCAGAATTTAAAGGACAGGATGCGGGCAACAGCAATTTAGACAAGCTGGACCATATGCAAACCTCAACTGGGGACAGCATTGGACAAAGTGACCCCCAAGGTAAGAACAGTGATTGGGAATTAACACTGACAGTGAGATAAAAGAATAAAACTGATGAATTATCGGAGACTTAAAGCTGTGGTCTTGGCGATGGTTAGGATATTGGGGTTATGATCCAGGATTAAACAAGAGATCAAAATTTATCCCATGTAACTGAGTCCAAACAAGGAGCCAGGAAGAAGGACTGCATCGGCAGGGCTTGGGTGCACAGCTTTCAGAGGGAACAAAGTACAATGGTTTTAGCCTTGCTGCTGTCAAATGGAGGGAATACTGGTGTGTACGCAATTTACATCAGAACTTTCAAATTTAGGAATTGTAGTCCAATATTTATAACTTAAGAGTAAGCAATAATGGTGGAAGAAGGAGGCAATTATGCAGCCATTATGCAATATTCCTACAGATAAGTCTTGAAATCCAGGGGTGAGCTAGATTTTATAATTTTAACAGGTAGGGACAACCTGAACAAGTTTTAATTAAGGTGCTTCCACTCCTGAAGCTTTACATGCTCAGCAGTGTTCTTTTTGTGCAGGTGAATGTAGATGTTGTGTTGTGCTATTGAAAAAAATCCTTAGATGTGTTAAATATTGGCAGGTTTATCAGTGTCAAAACACAATGATTTACATCACTTTACAATTTTGATAACTTACATCTACCATGGGCTTCTACATTTGAATGGTTGAGAGTAAATGTTTAGTTTCTGACCTGTGAAATTATGAATTTTAAAACAAAGGTATAATCAGATTGGTCCCAAATTACTTTAGTTACAAAGGCATTACAAACTATGTGCTTCATATCAAAATGTAGCATTTCACTGGCTACTACCTTCAAAGTCCTCTTCTAGATCTCGAGTTCCTTTTGTGTTATCTTCATCTTCAGCATTTTCTAGTTCATTGGCAATTAGCTGTCTTGCCAATTTGATATTCATGCCTTCATTGTAATGCATTTTTCTCTTCATCTCAAACTGCTTCTTGTTTTCTTGAAAAGAAAAAAACATATATCACTCTGATTTTTTCTAGCAAAGATTACTGCACCTTCTCAGAGAAAGGCGGTCCAACAAACCTGTTCCAGAAAATGTAACTTTAAAATGCCCCAGAGACTAAAGAGACACTTTCTGATCCCCTCAACCATTGGATGGTGCATCATAAAACCTAGAACAGGTGTTCAAACATTGAAAGATGTTTATCAAATGAAGTTGATGCCTACAGAAAAACAATCTTATTACTGGTCGTTAAAGATATTACAACAAATACAAGAGTAATTTCTCAAACTGAACTTTGCAAAGAAAATTAGATAAAGACAGAATTTTCCCAAAAATTGCACAGGATCAGGCAAGGAAAGCTGTGTGAAACTCACTGGTTTCACAGCTGCCTTTTCTAGTCAGATCAAACAACACTCTGCAATTTCAAAGTGCTGGCGAGGATTACACAGCCAGTTGGGGAGGCGTGGCCGAAACCCGCCAGTAAAGCTGGGATTCAGAGATCAGGACGTCCCGATCCCAAAGTGAAGTTAAAGGCTCCCGTCCCCGGCAGACAAGGGGAAACCCCCCCCTCACAATGGTCACCCTTGAGGCACCAAGGTGTCAGGAGGCTACACGCTCACTCACCATGTCCCTCACCACTCGGAGGCTGTACTCACTTCTGAGCCCTCAGCATGGTCATTACGACTGGTTTCCGTTTTTGGAAATCAGAAGTAATACCCGCCGACGTGACATCACACTGGCAGGGGGGCCGAACCCAGAAGCAACGGCGCAAAGCTGTTTTGAATACTAAAATCCATGCAAAGGCTTGGTAATCAGTCGATGGCAGGGAAGATCTCAATGTGAGATCTCCCCAGCGCAAATCCCATTTTGGTCCTCTCGTGAAATTAGCGGCCATGAAGGGATTTGCGCCCGCAGCAAACGAGGCTGGAAAATCGCCCCCCAAAGAGTGAGGAAAGCTACCAGTAAAGTTTTAATTTTTTTAATTGAAAAACAACACCACAGTAGCTCTTCTCCATAAACTAGGGTAAACCTGCACTAGCAGGTTCACTGTCCACTCTGCCTTTCAATTGCTTGTCTGGCCTCTGTGCATGGTTTCTGGCTGTGTTAAAACACCTTAGACTAGTGCACGGTCAATTCTAGCCCTACAGGCCCCGGAGTCCCAACACAAGTACAATTTGTATATTTTCCTGAGATTTTTGACTCCCTTGACTGTTCCAATGACTTGCAGGCACCAGAGATACAAGTTAAACATTTATAAAAATGTTTATTTATAACAGGAAAAGAGATAAACATGCAATGGCGATAATATGACATGGGTCTGCTCATCTAATTATGATGTGGAGATGCCGGCGTTGGACTGGGGTGAGCACAGTACGAAGTCTTACAACACCAGGTTAAAGTCCAACAGGTTTGTTTCGATGTCACTAGCTTTGGGAGCGCTGCTCCTTCCTCAGGTGAATGAAGAGGTATGTTCCAGAAACAAATATATAGACAAATTCAAAGCTGCCAGACAATGCTTGGAATGCGAGCATTAGCAGGTGGTTAAATCTTTACAGATAGTCTGTGTTGTAGGTCGACTTTAGTGGGTTTGTGATCTGTAGCCCTTTCGGGATCTTGTCGGCTTTCTTGCATCTTTGTAGAAACTTAATGTCAGTGTCTATATGCGCGATCTTCCTGGAGATCCTCTCTACTTTGAGCCGGCAGTTTGCGGTGTCGATGGTAGCCATGATGTGGAGATGCCGCCGTTGGACTGGGGTGAGCACAGTACGAAGTTTTACAACACCAGGTTAAAGTCCAACAGGTTTGTTTCGATGTCACTAGCTTTGGGAGCGCTGCTCCTTCCTCAGGTGAATGAAGAGGTATGTTCCAGAAACAAATATATAGACAAATTCAAAGCTGCCAGACAATGCTTGGAATGCGAGCATTAGCAGGTGGTTAAATCTTTACAGATAGTCTGTGTTGTAGGTCGACTTGAGTGGGTTTGTGATCTGTAGCCTAGGGCAATCTAATTATTGCCCTAACCCTGTCCCACCCTCAACCCAGGCACACACAAGATAGATACACGGTGGAGGTAGGGAAGGATCAAAATAACAGGGATTGAACTGGGAATGATAGATGTGTACGCTGGGTGCTGAGGTTGTGGTCTTAGTAGGCGACGATCGTCACAGAATGCGAGGAGTTGAAAACCATTGGATGGTCTGGATCTTTTACTATCTGCCTTCAATTAGACCTCACGGGCTACAGGAATTCTTCTGGAGAGTCACCTTCAGTTGTACAGGCCTCCGCCAGATTGACTCTCAGTCTCACGGAGATAATTAGAATTCTCTACCTGAGGAGTTTATCGCAGGTTAACCATCCACTCTGCCTTTCAACTGCTTGTCTGGCCTCTGTGCATAGTTTCTGGCTGTGGTATGAGGAGAGAGAAAAGGGCCTGGTCTTCAGGGGCTTTTAGGGTTCTCAGAAGTGATATCAGACTGGGCCTTTCCCCATCTTTCAAACAGACGATTAAACTTTCACAACCTGGCTACTGTTTGTATTCTTTTACTCAGAAGATAAACAGAACTGGCCAAGATGCAGTCTGCTCTCCTTCTTGCAAAATCTTCTGAAGGCTCTGCCAATCAACATCGAGACAACGATGGGTCCCAGAATTTCAGGTTGATTGGCTGCTATCCAAGTCCATCAAAATGAGACTGTGGGGCCCTGCCACATAGCAAGCACACTGGATCAAGGTGAGTGCTTGGGCCAGTTCAAATTACACATTAGACCAGAGGGGTTTCAGTTTAAAACCAAAGTCTACAGTATTGAAGCAACAAGCAAGACAGGAATTAAAAAGGGAAACAAGATCAGGCGAGGATTCACGCTGGACATAAACTGATTGCCACTTGTCACAGACTTTCACATTTCACAATTTACAACACTATTTCAGACCATGGAAAAATAAGAATGACTGAAATCTTAGAATATTAAAATGCTGCTGAATATACAGCAGCTTAGCATCAGTAAAGAAAAGTGATCGAACATACTTATTCTTTATCAGAACACTTCACAAGTACATCTTAAGATAATTTTCAGAAAAATACTGACATTTCAGAATCTCAGTTTGAATCAAATTGTAACAAATATGGAGCGCTGAAATTTGTTTACGGACTCCTCTGGAATTTTGCAAGATTTATTCAGAGTATTGAATTTACCGTGAAATGACCCAAAGGTAGGGGTATCAGACTGCAACCAAACAAATTCCACAAAAGATCCAGAACTAAAAATTGTTATTGAAAAACATTAAAGATAAAGAGAATACATCTTGTTTGCCTCGAAGAATAAATCATTTATAAATAACACAATCATGACATTTACAGGGTCACAGACAGTTGACACGGTAACATAGTACAAACCTATTTCTTATTAAAAATAAATTTGGAGTACCCAATTCATTTTTTCCAATTAAGAGGCAATTTAGCGTGGCCAATCCACCTACCCTGCACATCTTTGGGTTGTGGAGGTGAAACCCACACAACACGGGGAGAATGTGCAAACTCCACACGGACAGTGACCCAGAGCCGGGATCAAACCTAGGATCTCAGTGCCGTGAGGCAGCAGTGCTATCCACTGTGCCAACGTGCTGCCCCCGTACAAACCTATTTCATGCGTGGTAAACAAATATAGGAACACAAGAGGAGGAACAGGCCATTCAGCCTAACAAGCCTGTCCTGCGATTCAATGCAATCACTGCCAATCATCCACTTAAATACCTTTGACCCCCCCCTCCCACCTCACACACACACACAATCTCCATATCCCGTAATGTCATTAGCATTTAGAAATCTGTCAGTCTCTGTTTTAAACATGCTCAATGACAGAGCTTCCAAAACCCTCAGTGGTAGAGAATTATCAAGATTTAGAAGTCCAAGTCAAAACATTCCCTCTCATCTCAGGGCCAAGTGGCTTCTCTATTATTCTAAAATTGTATCCTCTGGTTCTAGGCTCCCAAACTAGGTGAAACATCTTGCCTGCCTATCCCTTTAAGTAGAATAAGATCACCTCTCATTCTTCGAAACTCTTGAGAACACAGGTGGTATTATCACGGGACTAGTGATCCAGAGACCCATGCAATTTTTAATGGAATTTAAATTCCATAAAAATCTGGGAATGAAAGTGTAGTGATGACCATGAAACCATTGTTGAAAAAACTCATCTGCTTCACTGATGTCCTTTACAGAAGGAAATCCATTATCCTTAGCCTGCCTGGCCCACGTGTAGCCAAATCCACAGCAATGTGGTTGATTCTTAAATGCCCCCTGAAATAGCCTAGCAAGCCACTCAGCTCATGGTTAAGTAGGGATGGGCAACAATGCTGGCCCACATTCCATGAAAGAACTTTGTAGGGCAACAGGATAGCACAGTGGTTAGCACTGTCGCTTCACAGCGCCAGGGTCCCGGGTTCAATTCCCGGCTTGGGTCACTGTATGTGCAGAGTCTGCACGTTCTCCCTGTGTCTGCGTGGGTTTCCTGCGGGTGCTCCGGTTTCCTCCCACAAGTCCCGAAAGATGTGCAGTTAGGTGAATTGGACATTCTGAATTCTCCCTCCGTGTACCCGACAGGCGCCGGAATGTGGCGACTAGGGGCTTTTCACAGTAACTTCATTGCAGTGTTAATGTAAGCCTACTTGTGACAACAAAGATTTTTTTTTTTTTAAGTTGTGGGTCAGAATGGTTTTGGAAGGATTCGGAGAGCTTAGGAGCATTGGAGAAAGCCTACTAAGTTATGAAACTTTTGACAACTTCAAATGCCATTGTAAGGTGCTACACAATTTACATGTGATTTTACTGCAGTGATTGGCTCTATCCTGTAACGGTAAGTGTACCATTACACTGATCAGCATTGTTTAAGTGTTCAGATGCATCAGAGTACTTTTTCCTAATGGGAAAAGTGCTACTATGCATTCAAAACCGTTAAAAACTACGTTTGGGTTGCCCAAAACCTGGGATGCAAATCCCCTTTGGGGTCAAAAGCCAAACATTTGGGTTTTGAGCTCCAAGGCAGCATTGGTGATTGTTGAGTGCAAATTCTGGCCAGGACGTGAATTTCCTTTCCCAAAATCGTTCGTGAATGGGGCAGCTTTTCATTGTCCTCATTGCCCATTCAGTTCAGCGCTTTAATTGGGTAATTATAAATTTTGTAGATTTGCTTGTAATGGAGGTATGGTGAATGGCGGGATAGTCCCAGAATTGTTGTTGTGGTTCCATTACACACAAGCGCACAATTCTTAGCTCCAAGGCCCCATAAGCCACCTTAAAACTGTTGTAGACAAAACCGTTTTCCTCACACAACTCTTCCCCTCCCCCACTTCTCCAAGCCAGGGCGGAACCATTTTCAAGCATTCAGTGGGGAGGGCATGGGGAAATAAGCAATGCCAGAATCCTACCCACCTACATCTTCAGCAGACAAAATGGCAGGTATGGGAAGAGATGACAGGCTCAGGTTTCTGAAGTCAGAAAATGGCTCAGTTTAAGATTTACTGAGCCTAATCTGAAAATCCAGAGACTCATCCTAGAGAGTGATTGAAGATATGAGAGCCAAAATGATTTAGGGTATGGTCAACAAAGACAAAATCTAATCACTAAAAATAAGGTTTTACATTCCTTCAATGAAATGCATAACAGTGCAAGTGAAGCCCATTTACTGTTCAAAAATTACAAGTTATTGTTTTGTCCTACTGATATAGCAGCCTTGTTTATTTTAATCTTTTGCAGAATAGGAGAATTGTCTCTATAATCTTATTGCAAATGACCAGGTCTCTGAAATGTTAAACAAACTGTTTTTTCTCATTGATAAGTCAACTCCGTATTCTTAAAATCTTATAACCCGCAGTATGAACTGTCCTACTGGAGATTACTGTACTTGGTTTAAAGTGTAATGGTGGAGTCCTATAGGGTGGAAACTCGCAAGAAGATTTGTATAATACATGATCATTGCCTGAAAACTTCAAATAAACCACATCCAGGATCTACCACAATGGAAATTTTAAATATTTTTGTTGCTCCTTTCTAGATCTACTTCCTCACATTGGGTGATTTAAGAGTGTTCAGGCCAGAAACTAAAGGCCTGAGATCTACACAATAGTACTACTAATAGTAGCATCAAAAATAAAATAAATGCAACATGCGAGTGCACATTAAAAATAACCTTCCATTTCAAACAAATTCATCCAATTTTGTCAGAAGTGAGGCCTGTCCACAAAAGACAAGCATGAAATGTAACCTAGATATAGTCAGTTAACACTCAATTTCGAACACTTACAGATGCTGTTTCAAAATAATTACAAACCAAGTAAAAGGGAACAAAATAATCTTTGTTTTCAATGAATCTTTCAATAAACAATTTTAAGAAGACACTGGGAAACCTTTTCACAATAATTGTTCAACCATGGCTGACAGACTTAATCCTGCTACTCGGCATGCCCATATTGACTCTTACCAATTTTTACAGATGCACCATCGAAAGCATCCTAACTGGCTGCCAGCCTAGTATGGCAATTGCTTGGCCCAAGACCATAAGAAACTACTGAGTCATGAACAAGCCCAGTCCATCACGCGAACCCCGCCTCCCATCCATCGACCCTGTCTACACCTCCTGTTACCTTGGGAAAGCGGGCAGCACAATCAAAGACCCCGCCTACCTGGGTTATTCTCTCTTCTAGCGGGCAGAAGTCTGAGAACATGCACCAATAGATTCAAAAACAGTTGCTTCCCCATTGTTACCAGAATGGCCCCCTTATGGACTGAACTGATCTCTCTGCGCATCTTCTCTACTGTGTAGCACTATACTCCGTATGCTTCACCCAATGTCTATGTGTCTACGTGTTTACATTGTGTATTTATCGTATGTCCTATGTTTTCCCTGTATAAAATGATCTGCCTGGACTGCACACAGAACAATACTTTGCATTGTATCTCAGTACACGTGACGATAAATCTAAATTTAACATTCTATGTTTTTGTGTTTATGTTTCTGAACACAACTGTGATATGAAGTATTTGAAATCTTTCCAAGAAATCCACCAGTTTGTTTAAATGCACTCAAGTCAAAATTGGGTCAGCCAATCAACAGAGAACGGTGCTCATTCCACTCCACACATAATATATTATCTATCTCCAGTACATTAATTTGTGTGGGAAAATCTTATTTTTCCACATCCCCAGTCCTCAATCTAATTTTATCTATTGCCTTAAACGAAGATCCAGGAAAGCAGTCTCATTAACTGATGGTATAAGGACTAGTACACACAGATTTAAGCTTTTGGGCAAATGATGCAGGGGGATGGAAGGAAAAACTTTATTTTTACAAACAAGTGATAATGACCTGAAACTCGCTATTTACAGAGATGGTGGAAGCAAAGACAATCAATGATTGCAATATTAAATTGAATTGACATTTAAGGGAGATAAACATATATGGCTACAGGAGCAGAGTGGGCACATGAGACTGATTGAATTGCTCTACAGAATCATGATAGACTTGATGGACCAAAAGGGCTCCCTCTGTCCCTTTATGACTCCACGAGAAGGAAAGTGGAAAGTAGTAAGGAGTCAGCCCCTAGCGCGCAGAGGGGCTCACCCAAAGGTAGTATCTGACAGATAACGCTCTCACTTACATGGTGCATGGCCTCCCACAGCAGAGGAGTGGAGGGGGGGGATCTGTAGGACTGAAGTGGTGGGAGTTCCTGGGCCAGGAGTTTCCCCATCTCCAACTTAGAAATTTATAGTAGGCCAGTAGATCTCTCAAAAGTAGTTGTGTCAGTCTGCCAACAAGTACAATTAGGACCCATTAGTGGTGGCCTTACTTGTGGCCTAAACCCTCAAAGATCTTCTTTTTTTTTTAAAGTGGGTATTTTGCCCCCAGATAGGGAGCTGCCCAGAACACCACACCATCTCCAGAGCACTGGATTATCTGGCACCCGTTTCTAGCAAGTAATTGAGATGTGTCCCTGATGCCACAAATGCCAGAACATATTTAAATAGTGACCTCCTCTTACCCGCACACTTTGATGGGGTCTGCACTGGAGGTCATAGGGATTGATGCTGGGATTCTGAGACTGGAAATTTTCAATCCCTACATCTTTTGATTTACTATACTGCAAGTATGAAAACATGTAAAGCTGTATTAAGACAAAAGGGCTTCAATTATATACCTGTAAAAGTTAAATGGCAGTAGTCTTAGAAGTCCAATAATGAACAGGCATTAGAAATTTAAAAACAAACAATCACAACCATATGGTCGAAACACTGTAAATATAATTGGCTTGCCTTGTTCTTCTGGAGTTAATTCTTCCTCATCTTCGCTACTTTCTTCCTTGGGCTCAAAGATTTTGGGATTAATTCCCTCAGCTGCTGTAAGTCTAAAATAGTGGGAAAAAACACGTTTGTGGACATCATGCAATTTAATGTCTATTATTCTGGATGTAGACCTGTTCATATGCTTTATGATTACCAAAATATACACTGATATTTAGGTAAACTTATCAGCAATTTTGCACGGGTGTCTTTTCTCTTCAGTTCACAAGAACGGTTTGTCTGCAACAGAAGATAAATGTCATTCTGAAATGGAATCTTCAGATTAATGTTAAATTTGGAGCATTAATTTTCTGCCAAGATCTAAATTGAATAAAACATGAAACAGGCTGAAATTCCAATCTTTGGAGGATCCACTGAGCTTCTGTTCAGAGACAGGTCAAATGTTAATGCTCAACTGAAGCATTATTTACACAGTAACTGAAGGGTCAGTGCAAAGTCAAAGTGTAACTCATCTGTGTTACAGCACTATTGTGAATGCAGCCACAAATGATGCATCAGTCTGATGCATCTTCATGTGATCCACCTACTTCAGCAGTGTAAAAAGGCAGACTCTGCCCATTGGAAAATTCATTTTAACTGAAGTACAAACGCATATTATTCACTGACATCCCCACAAAACCTGCTCAATTAGCACTTTGGGATAAGGCTTCTGCACAGAAAGATTACAGCTGCTAAATCCAAACTGCATTGTCTTGTAGATGCTATTGATGAACAGCTGTTTATTGCATAACCTTTAAGAGTAGCTGTATAGCAAAAGGATCTCTTGCAGCTGTTCACATTTCCCAGACTCAGTGAAGAGCCCAGGAACTAAAATGTAAAAATCCCCAACACAGAGAACCATAGAAAGGTTACGGCACAGAAAAAGGCCATCCAGCCCAAAAGGGAAGAAAATAAACTAGTCGCTCATTTTAATCCCACTTTCCAGCACCTGGTCCGTAGCCTTGCAGGTTACAGCACTTAAGGTGCAGATCCAGGTAACTTTTAAATGAACTGAGCATTTCAGTCACAACCACCAGTTCTGGCAGTGAATTCCAAACGACCACCACTCTGAGTGAAAATGTATTTTCTCATGTCCCCTTTAATCCTGCTACCAATCATTTTAAATCTGTGCCCCCTGGTAATTAAACCTCTGTGAGGGAAACAGGTCTTTCCTGTTTAATCTATTTAAGTCCGTCATAATTTTGAATACTTAAATTAAGTCACCCTCATCCTCCTCCTATCCAATCTTTCCTAATAGCTGCAATTTTCCAGCCCAGGCAACATTCTCGTAAATGTCCACTGTACTCTCTCCAGGGCAATTATGTCCCTCCTGGAACGTGGTGACCAGAACTGTACAAAATCACCAACTGTGGCCTAACCAACATTTTATACAATTCCAGCATTACATTTCTGCTTTGATATTTAATACCTCATCCAATAAAAGAAAGTATTCCATATGCTTTCTATACTACCTTATCCACCTGTCCTGCCACCTTCGGGGACTTGTGGACATGCAGTCCAATGTCTCTCACTTCCTCTACTTCTCTCAATATCCTCCCATTGTTTTAGTATTTACTTGTTTTTTATGCCCTCCCCAAATGCAATATTTCACACTTCTCCAGCTTGAATTCCATTTGCCACTTTTCCACCCATTGCTATCATTCTGGAGACAATAGCTATCCAATTTCCATGTCATCTGCAAATTTCCCTATCATTCCTCCCACATTTAAGTCCAAATTATTTCTGTATACATCAGCAAGGGACCCAACACTAGACTTCTCGAATACCGCTGGACACAATTTCCATTTGCGAAAACATCAACCAAACCCTTTGTTTCCTGTTACTGAGTCAATTTTGGATCCAATGTGCCACTTTCCCCTGTATCCCATGAGATTTCATTTTCTGACAGGACTGCCGCATGAGACCTTGTTGAATGCCTTGTATCGTTTAAACAGTTGCAATGTTTTGTTTTTCCCTCAGTGCTCTGGAATACACTGTGGTATGCAGGGACAGAGTACAAATCAGCAGATAAGGCGAGATGCTACAAAAATAATAAAAGAACAAAACTAAAGGCTCTGTATCTAAACCCATGTAGCATTCAAAACAAAACAGATAACTGATAGCGCAAATATAAATTAATGTGTATGATCTGAAAGCCATTACAGAGACATCACTGCTGGATGACAGATTGGGATCTGAATATTGAACGGTTTGCGACATTTAGGAATAATAGCAAGTTATGAAAAGGTAAAAGGATGACTTTATTAATTCATGAAGGCATTAGTACATTGGAGAAGGATGACTGACCTAAGTTTAGGAAATCAGGATGTAGAAGCATTTTGGGTTGAGATGATAAACTATAATGGTAAGAATTCATTTGTGGGAGTGGTGTACAGGCCCATTAATTGCAACTACACAGTAGGATAGAGTATAAAAGATGAGATAATGGAGCTGGTCGTAAAGTTAGTGACAATCGACATATGGATTGGAAAAATCAGATGGACAAAGGTAGCATAAATGAAGAGTTCATAGAATTTTTTCGCGATAGTTTCTTCGAACAGTACATTCTGGGGCCAATTATAGGGCAAGCTATACTAGACCTGGTATTGTGCAAGGAGATAGGATTAATTGCTAACCTCATAGTGAAGGTACCCCTAAGTGGCAGTGATCATAATCTGATTGATTTTACATTCTTTTAGAGGGAGAGAAGAGTGCATCCAAGACTAGTATTTTAAACCTAAATAATGGCAATTATGAGGACATGAAAGCAGAGCTAGCGAGAGCAAACTGACAAATGTGCTTTAGGGGTAGATCAATGGAGGTTCAGTGGCAGACATTTAAAGGGATATTTCACAATATGCAGAATAGCCACATTCCAATGAGGAAGAAAAATTCCAAGGGGAGGGCCCACCATCCGTGGTTAACTAAAAAAGTTAAAGACAGTATTAAACTTTAAAAAAAAACAATTTTGTGGAAAAATAAGTGGCAGGTCAGAAGACAGGAAAGAATATAAAGATCATAAAATGACAAAAAGAAAGATAAGGGGGAAAAATTAGAGTACACAAGAAAGCTAGCTGAATCCTCATGTGTCATGTAAGACCATAAGACATAGGAGCAGAACTAGGCCCATCGAGTCTGCTCCGCCATTCAATCATGGTTGATATTTTTCTCATTCCCATTCTCCTGCCTTCTCCCCATAACCACTGATCCCCTTATTAATTAAGAACCCATCTATCTCTATCTGAAAGACACTCAGTGATTTGGCCTCCACAGCCTTCTGTGTCAAAGAGTTCCACAAATTCACCACCCTCTGGGTGAAGAAATTCCTCCTCATCGCAGTTTTAAAGGGTTGTCCCTTCAGTCTGGGTCTGAGTCCTCGGGTTCTAGTAGTGGAAACATCTTCTCCACATCCACTCCATCTAGGCCTCTCAGTATTCTGTAAGTTTCAATGAGATCCACCCCCATCCTTCTAAATTGCATTGAGTACAGACCCAGAACCCTCAACCACTACTCATGTGACAAGACCTTCATTCCGGTGTTCATTCTTTAGACCCCCTCTCTTTCACCTGAACACCCCATCTTTTTGGCACGTCAAATCTGAAATAAATAAAACTACAGGAGGACAAAATACTTTACTGAAACAAAAGAGAGCAATTTTCAATATCTTAGAAATATTGCTCTCCCCAATGTAACATCAAGGAAGTTTAAAGTTCAAGTACATACTTACTTTTTTGCTAGTATTTCTGCCGTAATGTTTACATTTGATTCAGAGTCACTTATTGCAGCTTCATCATCATCTCCTTCTACCATCCTGTGCAAAGGAAAACATTAAAAACTAAGCGTTAGATTTTGTTCCTGCTGATGACTGAACATAAATACCAGATTAACAATTTGGGAAGTTAGATTATACTTAAAACTTCCAATATTAAAAATACTCCATTTCATTCTGTTACATACACATTTTTGCTGGAACCTATTCAAATTCAAAATACTACACATTAGTTCCCTCGTATCTTTGGATTGTGCGCTAATGGAGATAAATAAAGAACCCAAAAACCTTTAATGAGTATGTGTATCAGCCCACCTCCTCCAAAATAAATCATATGGTATGTCACCTAGTTTGACAGATCTTTTACCATCGTACAAATAAGGAGTCAGGATTGAAGCATGCTGTTTACAAGCATATATCTAAATTCATAAATGTAGTACACAAATTCAATTTAACAGAGGACCCAAAAGCAGTGGTGTTTTGGTGCCTGTTAAAATTTTCAATTAATGAGACTGTGTGCTCTGTTATTACTTCTTGTACTTACACAAGTATCATTTGGACATGATTTTTTTCCGTTATGGAGAAGATATGTTGCCATCATGAAGAAAAGCATTAAGAGCCATCCCATATGATCAAAGATTTATGTATATTCATGGGTTCAGCTCATGTTGTACATGCACAACACGAAGTTCTTAAAAGCACAGCATATTTATTTGATTTTTCACTGTACAGTATGAATAGGCTACTTTTATTCCGGGATTCATTCATAATTCTGTATATTTAAAAATCCAAGTTTCAAACAGGTTCGAATGCAAAGACTTCTAATGGGAAAATTAAACGAAGATACTTGGACATTACGGACTTATTTTGATCACTGCAAACTCATTCTGAAGAAAACACAATTTTTTAGATTTACAGAATTATTTTAAACTGCTGGCAGTAATTGCCGTTTGCTCAGATGAAGATGCAATGTGTGTGCTTGTGTAACATATAGTTAATGGTGGCATAATTCCCCAATTATTATTCAAAGATTGTTGAAGTATTTTACTCTAAATATACATTATGAATTATATGTACAGGACACTATACAACTCTACTGCTTAGTAACAATACAGGAGAGCTGTTCATTATAGGCCATAAGTCTAAGAACAAAAGAAGAACTTAAAGATTTAGTACTTCTACTGCGGTAGGAAGGGAGGTGTTGCTAGTGAAGCTATGGCAATACCTGTTTATCGTTTCTTTCAGCCACGGAAGCTTTCAAAAATTATTTAACACCCCCCACTCACCAGCAATAACTCTCAACATAAATGTATAGAAGGGGAAATTGTCCTTCAAATGATGGTCTCCATCAAATATGATAGGAGAGGAATTGACTAATCAAAACATTATCCTTTAAAATATGATTAATGGTTAAAATGACCATATTTGTATACAAGCACAGAAAATACACCGGAAATGGAGAGCAATCAGATACTCTCCATGACTCTCAGAATTCCCAAAATGATGGTGATTTTTAAAAAACTGCCTTTTTTGCATCTTTTGAACAATACGTAGGAACATAATAAATTAGATATGTTAGATTCTGAGTAAAAGGATGTGGCAACACTGAGATTTGTGTCAGTGCTGTCTTTCCCAAGTGAAAATGCTCCTCTGATGGCTCAGTGAGTTTACTGGGTGAATACATTAATCATTATGACTTGTGCTCAACTAGCTGAGCACACAGAGGAGTGTAACTAACTCAGCAGCCCGAGGTAAGGAGTAATGAGAATCAGTCAGCAGCCCACTGTAGAAATGTACATGCATTTTGGAGGGCCAAGTGAAGAAGGATTAGACCGTGCTGCAATGTACCAAAAAGAGCTGACAATGACTGTGTGAGCAATTGTCCTCTCCACTTTTTCACCATTTTACAACATTATGGTTCTTAAATTAAACTGGAATCAATTATTTGCAAAGCTGCCTGATGCCAAAAGTGTATTACAATGGCTCCAACTCATATATACAAAACATATAAAACAATTTTGACTGTATATCTTTAAGCCATTTGTATAGCCAGTCTTATCTACAAAAAATTAAACAAGTCTGAACAGTCTGCAACATACAGTAACCCAGCACTTGGATTGGATTTGTTTATTGTCACGTGTACCGAGGTACAGTGAAAAGTATTTTTCTGCGAGCAGCTCAACAGATCAATAAGTACACAGGAAGAAATGGAAATAAAATAAAATACATAATAGGGCAACACAAGGTATACAATGTAACTAACCGGATGAAGCATACAGTGTTAATGAGGTCAGTCCATAAGAGGGTCATTTAGGAGTCTGGTAACAGCGGGTAAGAAGCTGTTTTTGAGTTTGTTTGTGTGTGTTCTCAGACTTCATAGGACAAGAAACTTAAAATTTAAAAGGCAAGTTTTAAATTTCGCAATATAGTTGAATAATGTGCTTATTTACCTGTTGTATGGTGTACTGGGCTCATCAATTTTCATTAGTCCATAGTCCTTTCCTTCTGGATGATACGTGGCAAGAATGTTCATTTCATCCCATTTCTGTGACTTCTTACTGCAAAGCATGCATACTGAATTGTGATTAATATCCACCAGGATCATCGCTATACACTTCAAATGTTAAGTCAGAAAAATAACCACAGGAAAATATGTCTTTTCATGTTCTATTCACATAGTCTTTCCCCCCCCTTTTTTAAAATATAAATTTAGAGTACCCAATTCTTTTTTTCCAATTAAGGTGCAATTTAGTCTGGCCAATTCACCTACCTGCACATCTTTGGGTTGTGGGGGTGAGATCCACCCAGACACGGGGAGAATGTGCAAACTCCACATGGACAGTGAGCCAGGGCCGGGATTCGAACCCAGATCCCCGGCGCTGTGAGACAGCAGTGCTAACCACTATGTTGCCGTGCCGCCCTCTATTCGAAATGAAAAAAATTAAAATCGCTTATTGTCACAAGTAGGCTTCAAATGAAGTTACTGTGAAAAGCCCCTAGTCGCCACATTCCGGTGCCTGTTCGGGGAGGCTGGTACGGGAATTGAACCATGCTGCTGGCCTGCCTTGGTCTGCTTTCAAAGCCAGCGATTTAGCCCAGTGTGCTAAACCTATTTTGGAGCCTTGCGGGTTTCGAAGTGCCGGAGCTCCGGACGGGAGCAGACGTCCTGGCCTTGGCCTCACTGGTAGCAAGGAGGCAGATCACACCGCCAAGCGCCTCGGCATGGCTGGGTGACTTGATTGCACCTTGAGAAGGTCAAGTTTACCGTGGGATGATTGGTGGAAGGGTTTTACCATAGTTGGCGGCTGTTTATAATGTACTTTAGAGTTGGTCACTGTTAGCTGGGAGAAAGGGGGGGGGGGGTTTAGTGGCAAGGAGGGAGAGGTTTAGTGGTGAGGCTATATTGTTGGGGGGTTACTGTTTAGTTGTTATTCTGTGTTATTGTATGCTTTGGATAAAAATTGTTCAAAATATTTCCAAAAATACTCCTATTTTGCAACTGAAGTGTGTCTTTTCCAAAAATCTAATCACCCTCAAAAACACACTACTTTCAATGTAAAATGGATTTTAAATAAGCACTTCGCAGTTAAGATGAGTTAATGTTATGTGATGTCATTTAGGCATTAAAGGATCTTTAAGAAATTGGAAAAAGCTCTACACGGACTGATTCACACAAGTCACAGAAAAGTAAGGCCTGGGAGCAATGACAAAATAAAGCATCAAGTGACAACAGAGATATCTGTTCAAACAGACCTCTGTGAAATATGTCATCTAAACTAGGTCAGTGATAAGCTTCAAGCCATCAGAAAATAAATTATATAGATATCCAAAGCACCAATCTAATGTCACTTTATCAGATCACTGAACAATAGTCAGGCTGTATGAAACTAAACTACTGCCAAGCAGTGACGGGTTTGCACATTCTCCCTGTATCTGCAGGAGTTTCCTCCGGGTGATCCGGTTTCCTCCCACAGCCCAAAGATGTGCAGGTTAGGTAGGTTGGCCATGCTAAAATGTTCCTTGGTGTCCAAAGATGTAAAGGTTAGGTGGGGTCACAGGGATAGGTAGGGTGCTCTTTCGGAGGGTCTGTGCAGGTTTGACGGGCCGAATGCCCTACTTCTGCACTGTAGGGCTTCTATGGATTCAGCAGGCCCACTGCACTACCACCCCCACAGAAGCACACCAATCTCTCTTGCCAGCTTTCCATACCTCCATTCACTCAGCCACCCCTGTCTTCAACACTCCCACTCACTCGGTAGCTTGGCCTTTCCCACGGGCTTACAACCAATAGAGATGGCCATGGGGACACGCAGAGCCCATTTTGGCAAGTCATTATGACTGACAACCGGTTGCAATTCACTGCAACCAGTGAAGACTGGGGCTACACAACTCCCACCACCCACCAGGCTTTCTGAACTCCACATTCCCCATTTCACACCGCAGCTGCGCCCCCCCACCCCACAACGCCGAGGACAGAATTCCATACTTGGGGGGTCAGAAATCTGCCAACCAGCAGAAATGGCAATCTATCGTCAAGATTCTGGAGCAACCCATGACCTTCTGATTCAGAGGCAAGGAGCCTAAATTGACATTGCAGCTGAAGGCCACACAAGGATTTGCTGTGATATTACCATACAAGCCAATCAAAATGAAATTGCAGTTTTACCTACAAAATCATTTGGATGCTTCTGGGGAACATTATGTGCGACAGAACCAAGTGACTAACAATGAAAATGACAGGCAGACGTTGCCTGCTGGGTAGAGAAGAAAGCAAAGAGTTAGTCAGGGATGTGCATCTCCGCACAGCTCAGAATGCGATGGAAAAATCACAGAAACCATGTGCAAGGTCAAAGCTGAGGAAGTAAACCCGGAATTCTGATGTAACAGGCTGTTTATCAGAAGCCTTCATCTTAAAATGAAACAGCCCAGGGACAGAATTATCACTGAATCAGCTCTCTTCAGTAACTCCATCTCCAAGCAGGTGGCAGTGATTGGCATCAGCCCCTAAAATCACTCATCCAGTGCCCACAGCCAAGGCACCATCCCCTCCCAAATCACCCCCAGCACTCTCACAAATCACTCCAAACCCGCTCCCAGTGTCCGAATCACATCCACACAAACCCACACCCAAATTAGTACACCCCACCCCACCCAAATCACTTCATCTTCAGCCCCCGCCCCAAATCGCTCCACTCTCTCCCCCCCCCCAGACTGGGATCACTCTCCACCCCCCCAGACTGGGATCACTCTCCCCCCCCCCCCCCCCCCCAGATTGGGATCACTCTCCCCCCTCCCCCCCCAGACTGGGATCACTCTCTCCTCCCCCCCCCCCCCCCCCCCCCCCCACCGACTGGGATCACTCTCTCCTCCCCCCCCCAGACTGGGATCACTCTCTACCCCCCCCCCCCCCCGGACTGGGATCACTCTCTCCTCCCCCCCCCCCCCCCCCCGACTGGGATCACTCTCCCCCCCCGGACTGGGATCACTCTCTCCCCCCCGGACTGGGATCACACTCTCCCCCCCACACTGGGATCACTCTCTCCCCCCGCACTGGGATCACTCTCTCCCCCCCGCACTGGGATCACTCTCTCCCCCCGCACTGGGATCACTCTCTCCCCCCCGCACTGGGATCACTCTCTCCCCCCCGCACTGGGATCACTCTCTCCCCCCCGCACTGGGACCACTCTCTCCCCCCGCACTGGGATCACTCTCTCCCCCCCGGACTGGGATCACACTCTCCCCCCGCACTGGGATCACTCTCTCCCCCCGCACTGGGATCACTCTCTCCCCCCCGCACTGTGGTCACTCTCTCCCCCCGCACTGGGATCACTCTCTCACCCCGGACTGGGATCACTCTCTCCCCCCGCACTGGGATCACTCTCCCCCCCCCCGCACTGGGATCACTCTCTCCCCCCCCCCGCACTGGGATCACTCTCTCCCCCCGCACTGGGATCACTCTCTCCCCCTGCACTGGGATCACTCTCTCCCCCTGCACTGGGAACACTCTCTCCCCCCGCACTGGGATCACTCTCTCCCCCTGCACTGGGATCACTCTCTCCCCCCGCACTGGGATCACTCTCTCCCCCCGCACTGGGATCACTCTCCCCCCCCCCCCCCCGCACTGGGATCACTCTCTCCCCCTGCACTGGGATCACTCTCTCCCCCTGCACTGGGATCACTCTCTCCCCCAGCACTGGGATCACTCTCTCCCCCTGCACTGGGATCACTCTCTCCCCCCACACTGGGATCACTCTTTCCCCGTGCACTGGGATCACTCTCTCCCCCCGCACTGGGTTCACTCTCTCCCCCGGACTGGGATCACTCTCTCCCTCCCCGGACTGGGATCACTCTCTCCCCCAGCACTGGGTTCACTCTCTCCCTCCCCGGACTGGGATCACTCTCTCCCCCGGGCCGCGATCACTCCCCCTCCCCGGGTCGGGATCACTCTCTCCCCTCGGGCCGGGATCACTCCCCCCCCCCCCCCCGGACTGGGATCACTCTCTTTCCCCCCCCCCCCCCGGACTGGGATCACTCTCCCCCCCCCCCCCCCCCCCCCGGACTGGGATCACTCTCTCCCCCCCTCCCCCCCCGGACTGGGATCACTCTCTCCCCCCGGACTGGGATCACTCGCTCCCCCCGGACTGGGATCACTCTCTCCCCCCGGACTGGGATCACTCTCTCCCCCCGGACTGGGATCACTCTCTCCCCCCGGACTGGGATCACTCTCTCCCCCCGGACTGGGATCACTCCCCCTCCCCGGACTGGGATCACCCTCTCCCCCCGGACTGGGATCACTCTCTCCCCCCGGACTGGGATCACTCTCTCCCCCCGGACTGGGATCACCCTCTCCCCCCGGACTGGGATCACTCCCCCTCCCCGGACTGGGATCACCCTCTCCCCCCGGACTGGGATCACTCTCTCCCCCCGGACTGGGATCACCCTCTCCCCCCGGACTGGGATCACTCCCCCTCCCCGGACTGGGATCACCCTCTCCCCCCGGACTGGGATCACTCGCTCCCCCCGGACTGGGATCACTCTCTCCCCCCGGACTGGGATCACTCTCTCCCCCCGGACTGGGATCACCCTCTCCCCCCGGACTGGGATCACTCCCCCTCCCCGGACTGGGATCACTCTCTACCCCCCCCCCCCCCGGACTGGGATCACTCTCTCCCCCCGCACTGGGATCACTCTCTCCCCCCGCACTGGGATCACTCCCCCTCCCCGGACTGGGATCACTCTCTCCCCCCGGACTGGGATCACTCTCTCCCCCCGCACTGGGATCACCCTCTCCCCCCGGACTGGGATCACTCCCCCTCCCCGGACTGGGATCACTCTCTCCCCCCGCACTGGGATCACTCTCTCCACCCGGACTGGGATCACTCCCCCTCCCCGGACTGGGATCACTCTCTCCCCCCGGACTGGGATCACTCTCTCCCCCCGGACTGGGATCACTCTCTCCCCCCGGACTGGGATCACTCTCTCCCCCCCGGACTGGGATCACTCCCTCCCCCCGGACTGGGATCACTCTCTCCCCCCGGACTGGGATCACTCCCCCTCCCCGGATCACGCAGTTTCTCACTTGTAGTCTTCCTCCTCGGTGCAAAGATCGAGTGCCGAATTCTGCTGAGACGGCATCGAGTTCCTGTTTTTTAAAATGCCTTTGATGGGTGCTGGTGCCGCCATAGCGGGGGTTGAGGCTGGGTGCGGGGACGCGGCCCTGCGACTGCGGCAGGCGGTGCTGGGCCAAGCTGCTCAGGCGGAGCTGATCCACCGGCAGGGGGGGGAAGGTCTCGCGGGAGCGCCGCCTCGGGCCGGCCCAGTGACGCTGCAACTTCCGGCCGGCGGGAACCGGAAGAAGGGTGATCACGTGCATTGTGAGGCACCGGAACTGAGGTCAGGCACGTGGTAAAGGAGCCCGCTGGCCGCTGGAATGTGTTGAGGCCCAAGGGTGCGCGCACCATCGTGGAGCCCCCGCAGCTTTCCCTCGGGCACTCGGTCCTTCACACTCCTACCCCCCTCCACCCAAACCTGGCGGGCACCGGCTCGCAGTCCCCTTCCGCTGGCCTGATATGCAAGTGTTGGGACACCCCGGGCTATTGCGTGGTCCATTCCAGACCCCTTGAACCAGAGTCACAACCCAAGTGAATTAACCAACTCGCCTGATGAAGGAGCTAAGCTCCGAAAGCTCATAAACTTCATGAAATATGCAGAAAATACAGCTGGTTAATCACTCTAATTCCTATCCTCCCACACCCCTCCCACTTTAAGTTGCCCCACCACCTATGCATGCACAAAGAAGACAAACAAATACAAAGGGGAGAAGAAGGGTGCAAAATAAAATTTAAAACGTATTTGTTTCATAGAATCCCTACAGTGCAGAAGAAGGCCATTCGGCCCATCAAGCCTGCACCATACGAAGCAATTTAGAATGGGCAGCCCATTGGACTGGGAGGAAACCCATGCAGAAAACGTACAAACGTACGCAGTCATCCGACGTCAATTGAACCCGGGTTCCTGGCACTGTGAGACAGCAGTGCTAACTACTGTGTCACCCTTAAGTCTGAGTTCTGTTGCTTGGAAACTAGCACCATATACTATGTTGCATCTTTCAGATGGTTGTTTCCGACACACCTTCAAGGCTTTCAGTTCAAGAATTTTCTTTTCAGTCTAATGGTTTTCACTGTAGATTCATTTATTCAAGTTCTCTAGGTTCAGAAATACAGCAGCTCACAGCATTTCTGGAGAGAGAAGGGGGGGAGCAGTCGTTCACATCTTCCTTGAGCATGCAGGACCAACTCTGCTTTCCTTGGGTCTTCATGTCCCCCCGCCAGGCCGAATGTTACAGGGCAGAATGAATTTTGCCCAATTCATTGGATACCAGCCAACCAATCGAACCGAGTCCCAACCCATCTTTCGGGTGCCAGACAATCTGTGAGATCTGTTGCTTGGAAACTAGCACCATATACAATGTTGCAACTTTTTGAATTCCTCATTCTTCTGCTGCTTGACTTAAAGATACAGATCCATTAAGTATCCATGGATCAAAATGATAACAGCAAAAAATAAAGAAAGGGGGAAATAAGGGAATCAACAGGAAGGAGCCTTACACAAGACAAGGTTCACAGAGTTTAACAGCACAGAGAAAGGCCCTTCAACCCATCAGGCCTGTCTCAACCATAAAACACCTATCCTCATCACATTTTCCAACACTTGACTGAGTTGCGGTTCCCATTGGCAGGTGTGGCACCACCACCACCCCATACCAACCCCTCCACCCACACTGCCCCCTCACCCGCCCACCCCCACACTGCCCTCTCCACCACCAGCACCCTCCCCACCCCATAATGTTCCCTCCACCACCAGCACCTTCACACCCCCTGACCACCCCGACACTGCCCACTCCACCAACAGTACCCTCCCCCATTGCCCTCCCCTCCACCAGCACCCACACCACCCTCCACCCATGCACTGTCCCCTCCACCACCAGCACCCCGCACTGTCCCGCCCCCCCCCCCCACTCATGCACTCCAACACTACCCACCATCGCAACCCGCAGTCCAATCATATATCATGGTCTTGCGTCTTGCTGGATCACCTGATGAAACTTTGTGTCCTGGTAGCCCGCGACTCCAACCCCAGGAGGAGAGCAGCGAGGAGGAGGAGGAGGACATGGGTGGGAGCCCTCAACCTGCAGCCGGGGCACCCCGGAGCACCAATCCAAGGACAACACTAACTTCCCTTCACAGCTGTTAGCAACACCCTCCACCATCCCAGAGACACTCACCTCGGTTGTGCAGTTCAGTGAAGAAGCTCCTGGGGCATTATCTGGTGCGCACTGCGCACATGTCAGGGTACAACAGGTGGAGGTAGGAACCCCCGAGAGTGTGGATGGCCGGAGGGTGGCCCAACCTCAGGGACTACCTGCCATTCCGATGGGTTTCGGGCTTCTGGAAAGGGCAGTCCCTTCTATTGTGGAGATGCAGTTTCAGAGCCAGGGACCGCATGAGGGGGTGTCGGTAGCTGTCCAACGCTTGCAAGTGCAGTTGGGGGAGTCGAACCACCTGCAGAAGCCTGGGGCAAAGGTTTCGGCCATAGGTCAAGCTGTCCAAGGCCTGGGACACTCTGTGTGGGCGATAGCCGAGGCCCAGGACAGGGCTGCCCTCTCATAGGTGGTCATATGCCAGGGCCACCTGAATATTGCAGCAACGCTCCTGAACGTAGCCCAGTCACAGCAAGCAATGGCCGCAAGCATCGAGACCCTGGTCAGGGTGGGCTTGGGCCTCCAGGACTTGCAGCACCATGTGGTGGGGGAGCCTCAAGGATTAGCTCCGCTCGTACCCTTGTCCCATTGAGTGGCCTGAGGGCACCCAGAGGGAGGAAGAGGTGAAGGTACAGCACAGCGCCTCAGACTCCCCCCCCCCCCCCCCCCCCCCACCGCCCCCCGCCCCGCCCCACTCCTGTCTCAGGTACATCTGGTGGGCAATGGGCAGAGCAGAGCAGCACCGCCCCATCTGGGACACCCGAGCAGCAGCTGGGCCCATCCATGTCATAATAATCACTCATGTATATAATGAGATGCAGACAGGCAGTGATTGGCACACAGGATAACCAATGAACACACACAACACATAACAACCAATCACCAGACTGGACACCACCACTATAAAGCACACAGGACATTAAGACTCACCCTCTCTCTACAGGACACAGCTACTGAGATAGTAAGAGTGCACAAGCCAGTGAGCACTATCACCATGAGGTAGAGAGTTAGTCTGGTCAAGCCAGTAGGAGGTTACCAGTTAGATTGATAGAGTGTCAACTCACAGCAGACGATGTACAGCAATCAGGAAGTTCAATAAAACAGTGTTGGACCATCTCCTGTGTCAGAAGCCTGTTTCTAGTTTCACTGCATCCAGTTGCAGTCAACGTTGAACCAACTTACTTAACACATCATGGTACCAGAGTGCTATTAATCCTAACAAACCTACCGCGACCAGCAAGCAGCCATCCAGCGGCATGGAGACGATCTAGCCTCCTTCGCAACTCCGGATCTCCGGCAACCTCGATGCCAACTGGAAGGTCTTCAAAGTAAAGTTCCTTCTGTGTTGCTAACTTTTGGTTGGCTCTTAATTCGTAATTTACTCTGTTTGTTTAACCTTTGCTCTAGAGTCGCCAGGTATCTTTATGATACCGCCACGAGGTTCAAGTTCAAGTACTGATCAATAACTCAACACACCAAGTAGTAAGATTCAAATCAAAACACATTTATTATACACAGTAAATCACTCTTCATGCATAAACTCTACTTTCTGGACTATTCTCTATTTCTAACAGGCCTATACTTAGCTTCGGAATTGGCCCACCAGGTCAGGGGAACAAATGGCCTTTCGTTCGATCTGAGTCTGCAGGATTCAAAAGCTGGTATGGACTGGTAGCTAGGAGCGCCTATCTCGTAGCGTGCGTCGACTGGAGACTTACTTGGTTGATACGGCAGCTTAGACAGGTCACTCTCACGGGTTGATTCAAGTTGCTGAGTGACCCTGCCAAGAAGACCGATTTGAACTTGGGGGCTTTAGTTTATAGTCCCCAGGGGCTTCCCGCCCTTCGGGGCGGACCCCGTACCTGGTTCCAAATGATTGGACTGCGTCCCGATCACTTGGATCGATTTCTCCAATACTGGAGTTGTTCCCTGATCGCTGGACGGTCCCTAAATATCCGGTGGCCTTCCTTTGTCTTGGCTCCTGCTGGCGCCGAGGAGTCTGGCTTGGCCTTATTCACCTTAAGTGTTGCAATTGTGCCTGGGAATCGCTCATTACTATGCAGATGGCTGCTGGTTTCAGTGCTGTCTGGTTTTTGCATGTTCCAATACACAGGATTTCTGCACTGGCTCGTTTTTGCCTGTGTTGGCTGAATTTCCCTTTAGTCTTTGCGGTTCTCCATTTTAAGTCGGGAAGTGGCCAACCCAGGTGGCTACACTGTACATCGAGGCCTCCGACCTCGATGCAGCATCGGATGCCAGAAAGATTGCGCTATTCCTGTCGACTGCGGGGGATCACGCCATCCACATCTATAACTCGCTTACGTTTGCCGATGGCGAAGACAAGACAAAGTTCAAGACAGTTCTGCTGAAATTCGACAACCACTGCGACATTGAGGTGAATGAGAGCTTTGAACATACATCTTCCAACAGAGGCTTCAGGGTAAGGATGAACCTTTTCAGTCCTTCTTGACCCATCTCAGCATCCTAGCGCAGTCATGTAATTATGACTCGACGACTGATTCCATGATCCGGGATCAGATCATTTTCGGGGTCCAGTCCGACTCCCTGCGGGAGCAGCTCCTCAAAATCAAACAGTTGACTCTCTCCGCCGCCATCGAAACGTGCGTTGTCCATGAGCATGCCAGAAATCTCTACTCCCGCATCAGGGCGGCAGAAACTGCAAAACTGGCCTCCCACGAGGCAGAAAGAATGCAGGCCATGGCGAAACTGCAAGGCCTGAGCATCGAGGAGAGTGGCCGTTTCGCCCGCTTTTCTCGGGTCCCCACACATGCGCGCCATGACCGGGTGGACGATGAGGCCGAAGACCCTGAGGCGCAAGCGCGAACGTCGGCCGACCGCACTCGCATGCGCGATGGCGCACAGAACGTGCTGACGCCAGCGTCAAGACGTGTCCAAATTGTGGCTCCGCCCATTTAAAGCGGCAATGTCCAGCCAAAGGCAGGCGATATCTACAGTGTGGAAAGCCTGGCCACTACGCGCCTTCTGCAGGGCCGCACCACCGAACAACAGCCAGCGATCCCAGCTGCAGCGCAGACGTGTCCGCTGCGTACAACAAGGCATGCAGGATTCTGATCCAGGCAGCCCAACGGACCCCGATGCTGACTGCCTCGAGTCTCCATATCTGGTGGGCATCATCACCACACGCAAGTTGGTCTCTACCGTGCCTGCCAACCGCCTTTCAATCCTCAGTGTGGATCCTGACGACGAGTGGTGTGTCGTCATCACAGTCAACCAGTCTCGCATCCGATCTAAATTGGACACTGGCGCGTCTGCGAACCTCATATCACAGTCGGACCTCGACAGCATCCGACACCAACCTAGCATTCTTCCACCAGCCTGCCAACTCCTTGACTACAATGGTAATGCCATAGCTGCCAGTGGGTCGTGTCAGCTAGGTGTCTCTCACAAGGCGACGTTGAGATTCAAGATCGTCCGGCCTGACAAGGCATCCCTGCTCGGTGCTCGCGCATGCAAACTCCTAAATCTGGTACAGCGAGTTCATGCCACGTCCTCGACACCGGCGACGACGTCGCCCAATGCGAATCTCCAGGCTGAGGTAGACGACATTCTAACACCACAGTGTGTTTGATGGGATGGGCACACTCCCATATCGCTACAAGATATTGCTCAAGCCGAATGCCACCCCAGTCATCCATGCACCACGCCGGGTGCCGGCTCCTCTCAAGGATCGTCTGAAAACGCAGCTACGAGAGCTCCAAGACCAGGGCATCATCTCAAAGGTCACAGAACCCACAGACTGGTTCAGCTCCATGGTCTGCGTCAAGAAACCCTCTGGCGAGCTCCGCATTTGCATTGATCCCAAAGACCTGAATCGCAACATCATGCGAGAGCATTACCCAATCCCGAAGCGAGAAGAATTGACCTGTGAGATGGCTCACGCCAAATTCTTTACCAAGCTGGACGCCTCCCGTGGCTTCTGGCAAATTCAGCTGGACGAGTCCAGTCGGAAGCTATGCACTTTTAACACTCCGTTCTGCAGGTACTGCTACAACCGCATGCCTTTTGGTATATCAGCTTCCGAAGTATTTCATTGCATAATGGAGCAAATGATGGAGGGCATCGAGGGAGTGCGAGTCTATGTGGACGACGTGATCATCTGGTCCACGACGCTCGAGGATCACATTGCTCGCCTCAAACAGGTTTTCCAAAGGATTCATGAAAATGGCCTCCAGCTCAACAGGGCCAAATGCTCGTTTGGGCAGTCCGCTATCGAGTTTTTAGGTGACCACATTTCACAGCAAGGAATGCAACCTGACGCCGACAAGGTGCTGGCAATCAATGCCATGAAGACCCCAGAGGACAAAAAGGCGGTCCTCCGCTTCCTCGGGATGGTAAATTTTCTCGGAAAATTCATTCCCAACATGGCATCCCACACCATGGCCTTCCGGCATCTCGTTAAAAAGTCGACAGTGTTCCAGTGGCTTCCCGCACATCAAGCGGAGTAGACTACCTGCCGAGCTCTGCGTCGACATTTTTCGACCCCAAGGTGACCCTCATGGATCTGTCTGAGCACCATGGCTTGCATGCTTTGGGAATGATAATGATAATGATAATAGTTTATTGTCACAAGTAGGCTTCAATGAAGTTACTGTGAAAAGCCCCTAGTCGCCACATTCCGCCGCCTGTTCGGGGAGGCCGGTACGGGAATTGAACCCGCGCTGCTGGTCTTGTTCTGCATTACAAGCCAGCTGTCTTAGCCCACTCTATCTAGTTTAAGAAGGAACCCCTCGACAACCATTAACGCGTCCTTAACGTTGAAGAACTGGGGACACTGCCCCTTTTGCCAGCCATGGGCAAGGTGTTGCATCACGCGCTGCAGGAGAGGATCTTTGGCAGTTTCTTCACGTATCTGGACAACTCGTTCATCAGTGGCTAGGAGGCTGATGGCACACAACTGCACCTGTGCCTCGATGTGGCGAATGAAGTTGCCCAGTTCACACGGCATGGTGATGGATCGGGATAGGGCATCCGCGATGATCAGCTCCTTGCCCGGTATGTAGACGAGTTCAACGTCATATCGGCGGAGACGAAGAAGAATTCGCTGTACTCCACGTAGGCGTACTGGGGGTTCGCGTGGAGGAGGTGAACCCTTTCGACCAACGGGTCCGCCTTATGTGCCCGCACATGCTTTCGGAGCAGGATGGGTCCTGGGGCCGCCAGCCAGGTCGGCAGCGACGTTCCAGAGGAGGACCTCCTAGGGAAAACAAGGAGACGCTCATTAAGCGTTTGATTAGTGCTCGTACATAATAACGACCGGATGGAGTGGAGAGCGTCCGGGAGGACCTCCTGCCACCGTAAAACTGGGAGGTCCCTGGACCGTAGGGCCAGTAGGACGGCCTTCCAGACCGTGCCGTTCTCCCTCTCTACTTGCCCGTTCCCCTGGGGGTTGTAGCTGGTCGTCCTGCTTGAGGCTATGCCCTTGCTGAGCAGGAACTGGCGCAGCTCGTCACTCATGAAAGAGGACCCCCTGTCGCTGTGGACGTAAGCGGGGTAACCGAACAGTGTGAAGATGCTGTTCAGGGCTTTAATGACTGTGGCCGCGGTCATGTCAGAACAGGGAATGGCAAAAGGGAAGCGGGAGTATTCGTCCACCACATTAAGAAAATATGCGTTGCGGTCGGTGGAGGGGAGGGGCCCTTTGAAATCGAGACTGAGGCGTTCAAAGGGGCGGGAAGCCTTAATCAGGTGCGCTCCATCTGGCCTGAAAAAATGCGGCTTGCATTCCGCGCAGATGTGGCAGTCCCTTGTGACTGTACGGACCTCCTCTAAAGAGTATGGGAGATTGCGGGACTTGATGAAGTGGTAAAACCGAGTGACCCCCGGGTGGCAGAGGTCCTCGTGGAGGGTTTGGAGGTGGTTAATTTGTGCGTTGGCACATGTGCCGCGGGATAGGGCATCGGACGGCTCGTTCAACTTTCCGGGACGATACAAAATCTCATAGTTGAAGGTCGAGAGCTCGATCCTCCACCTTAAGATCTTGTCGTTTTTGATTTTGCCCCGCTGTGCATTATCGAACATGAAGGCTACCGACCGTTGGTCCGTGAGGAGAGTGAATCTCCTGCCGGCCAGGTAATGCCTCCAATGTCGCACAGCTTCCACTATGGCTTGGGCTTCCTTTTCTACTGAAGAGTGGCGGATTTCTGAGGCGTGGAGGGTCCAGGAGAAAAAGGCCACGGGTCTGCCCGCTTGGTTAAGGGTGGCCGCTAGAGCTACGTCGGAGGCGTCGCTCTCGACCTGGAAGGGGAGGGACTCGTCGATGGCGCGCATCGTGGCCTTTGCGATATCCGCTTTGATGCGGCTGAAGGCCTGGCAAGCCTCTGTCGACAGAGGGAAGGTCGTGGTCTGTAATAGGGGGCGGGCCTTGTCTGCGTACTGGGGGACCCACTGGGCGTAATATGAAAAGAACCCCAAGCAGCGTTTCAGGGCTTTTGGGCAGTGCGGGAGGGGAAATTCCATGAGTGCGCGCATACATTCGGGGTCGGGGCCTATTATCCCATTGCGCACTACGTAGCCCAGAATGGCTAGCTGATCGGTGCTAAAAACGCACTTGTCCTCGTTGTACGTGAGGTTCAAGGCTTTGGCAGTCTGGAGGAATTTTTGGAGGTTGGCGTCGTGGTCCTACTGATCGTGGCCGCAGATGGTTACATTGTCGAGATACGGGAACGTGGCCCGCAACCCATGTTGATCAACCATTCGGTCCATCTCCCGTTGGAAGACCGAGACCCCGTTTGTGACGCCAAAAGGGACCCGTAGGAAATGGTATAATCGCCCGTCTGCCTCGAAGGCTGTGTACTTGCGGTCACTTGGGCGGATGGGGAGCTGATGGTAGGCGGACTTGAGGTCCACGGTGGAGAAGACTTTATATTGGGCAATCCGGTTGACCATGTCGGATATGCGGGGGAGAGGGTACGCGTCTAGTTGTGTGTACCTGTTGATGGTCTGGCTATAGTCAATGACCATCCTTTGTTTCTCCCCTGTCTTCACTACTACCACCTGCGCTCTCCAGGGACTATTGCTGGCCTGGATTATGCCCTCCTTTAGTAGCCGCTGGACTTCGGAGCGAATGAAGGTCCGGTCCTGGGCGCTGTTCCGTCTGCTCCTAGTGGCGACGGGTTTGCAATCCGGGGTGAGGTTCGCAAACAAGGACGGGGGTTGCACCTTGAGGGTTGCGAGGCCGCAGATAGTGAGTGGGGGTACTGGGCCACCAAATTTGAACGTAAGGCTCTGTAGATTGCATTGGAAATCTAATCCCAGCAAGGTGGGGGCACAGAGTTGGGGAAGGACGTTTAGTTTGTAGTTTTTGAACTCCCTCCCCTGCACCGTTAGGGTAACTATGCAGAATCCCTCTATCTGTACGGAGTGGGATCCTGCAGCTAGGGAAATCTTTTGTGCGCTGGGATAGGTGGTCAAGGAACAGCGTCTTACCGTGTCGGGGTGTATAAAGCTCTCCGTGCTCCCGGAGTCGACTAGGCATGGCGTCTCGTGGCCGTTTATTAGCACCGTTGTCGTCGTCGTCTGGAGTGTCCGGGGCCGAGCTTGATCGAGCGTAATTGAAGCGAGACGTGGTTGTAGTAGTGGAGTGGGGTCCGTTGTTGCCGTCCAAGATGGCGTCGGGGATGGACAAAATGGCCGCCCCCATACATCGCACGTGGCTGGGGGTAACAAGATGGCGGCGGGGGTGGACAAAATGGCCACCCCCACGCGTCGTACAGGTCTGGGGCGGTCCAAGATGGCGGCGCCCCTCCTCCCCTCGTGGTGGCCGGGACCCAAAATGGCGGCGTCTGCGGGTCGCACATCGGCGCCCCTCCTCCCCTCGTGGTGGCCGGGACCCAAAATGGCGGCGTCTGCGGGTCGCACATGGTGTGCTGGGGGGGCTGGGGAGCGCTAGGACCGCGAGCGCTAGGACCGCGAGCGCTAGGACCGCGCGGAGCTCCCTCACCGGGGACAGCGGTGGTCGGGGCCCAAGTAGGTGGCGCCGGCGGGTCAGGCGTGGGGCGCGGGGTGGGGGTTAGGGTGGCGTTAGGGACGCGCAAAACTCCCTCCTCTCCTTGGAGAGTGTTGGCCTGGACCCAAAGCGGTAGCGCCGGCGGCGGGTCATACATGGGCTGCGGGGAGGGGGGTTGGGGAGCGTAAGCGGCGTGCAGAGCTCCCAGTTCTCCCGGGACCGCGGTGGTCGGGACCCAGAGCGGCTGCGCCTGCGGGTCGTACATGGCGTGCTGGGGGGGTTGGGGCGCGTAAACTGCTTGCAGGGCTCCCTGTGCTTCCGGGACAGCGGCGACCTCGCGGGACCGGCACACAACCGCATAATGGCCCTTTTTCCCACAGCTTTTGCGCGCGGGCCGGGCAGCGCTGTCGGGGGTGTTTCGCCTGGCCGCAGAAATAACAGCGGGCGCCCCCGGTGCGACTCGGCGTTTGGACCGCGCAAGCCTGTGGGGTGTCCGGGGGGGGGGGGTAGGGGGTTTGCCGCGACGGGTACGTACGGGGCCCAATGGGTTGCCGCGCGGTCGGGGCCGTAGGCGCGGGTATTACGCGCGGCCACATCTAGGGAGGCTGCTAGGGCCCGTGCCTCTGGGAGTCCTAGCGACTCTTTTTCTAGAAGTCTTTGGCGGATTTGGGAGGATTGCATACCTGCCACAAAAGCATCGCGCATTAACATGTCCGTGTGTTCGTTTGCGTTCACCGACGGGCAGCTGCAGGCTCGTCCCAAAATCAGCAGCGCGGCGTAGAATTCGTCCATCGATTCTCCGGGAGCTTGCCGTCTCGTCGCGAGCTGGTAGCGAGCGTAGATTTGGTTAACTGGGCGGACATAGAGACTTTTCAGTGCTGCGAACGCCGTCTGGAAATCCTCCGAGTCTTCGATGAGGGAGAAAATCTCCGTGCTCACCCTCGAGTGCAGGACCTGCAGTTTTTTGGTCTTCTGTGACCCGGCCGGTGGTCGTTCTGAGGTAGGCCTCGAAGCAAGTCTGCCAGTGCTTGAAGGCTGCTGCCACGTTCACTGCGTGGGGGCTGATCCTCAGGCATTCCGGAATGATCCTGAGCTCCATAGTCCTTTTTAGGCACGCTTAATAAATTGTAGCGCACAAAGACTCCGTGAGACGAATAGAGTGAAGTCGATGAGGCTTTATTAAGCGTGTCTGTTCCCCCGCAGCTCGATAGTAAACTGGCCTGCGGGGGAAGACTCCGGCTTCTTATACTCCGCCATCAGGGTGGAGCTAGAGGTCAACGGCCAACCAGGACCCGGGATCTGTCAGCCAATGACATTAGGGCTTCCAGTCCCACATGACCCCCAATACATACTACCACACCTTCGTTGTCCAAATGGCTGATGGCTCCATTCTACGGCGCAACAGGACGGTGCTACGAAACAACGTTCCCTGCCCACCGCCTAGCCGCACTTCTCCGCATGTCATCATGCCTCCTCCGGACATCGCGCACCATGAGGCCACAGATCTGGCAGCGATCCCGCCTCGCCATGAGGCCACCGACATGGCAGCAATCCCGCCTGTCCAAGTGCCGGCGTCCCCCCCTCCACCTCTGAGGCGATCAACAAGAATTTGTCGCCCGCCACAAAGACTGAATCTATAGACTTAAATCTTGTAAATGTTGTTCAGTTTGCTCTGTAGCTGCACAATAGTCACCTTCCCATGTACATATGTTCATTCACTCACCACTTGTATATAATCATGCATGTATATATATCGCCACGTTCCAAAATTTACTTCAAAAAGGGGAGATGTCATACTATCCACTCATGTATATAATGAGATGCAGACAGGCAGTGATTGACACACAGGATAACCAATAAACACACACCACATAACAACCAATCACCAGACAGGACACCACGACGATAAAGCACACAGGGCATTAAGACTCTCCCTCTCTCTACAGGACACAGCTAGTGAGATAGTAAGAGTGTACAAGCCAGTGAGCACTATCACCATGTGGTAGAGAGCTAGTCTGGTCAAGCCAGTAGGAGGTTACCAGTTAGATTGATAGAGTGTCAACTCACAGCAAACTATGTACAGCAATCAGGAAGTTCAATAAAACAGTGTTGGACCATCGCCTGTGTCAGAAGCCTGTTTCTAGTTTCACTGCATCCAGTTGCAGTCAGCGATGAACCAACGTACTTAACACACCAATCTAGGCCCCCAGAAGGGCCACCAAAGGGGACCCAGGTCACAGAGTGAGAATTGCAGCAGGCCGCCTCCACTCCTGACTGTGGAGTGATTGGTCGAAGTTGATTCAGGGAGCAGTAACGAGGGTCGTTGAATCTGGTGGAGGAATGCCTCGAGGTGCAAAGAGTGATTATACATGAGGTGGAAAAGGTGGTGTTCAACCAGAGCGTCCATATTGTGTCATTGAGGTGGGGATCCTGGTGAATGTATGCAAATCACTGCAGGTGAGGGTAGAGGAACAGGAGAACAGGTCCAGAGACAGAATTTGTAGAGTGTGGGTCTGTCGGAGGGTGTGGAGGGAACGAACACCACAAAGTATATATCGAGGATGCTGGCCAGGTTGGTGGAGGAGAAAGTGCTGGACAAGGCCCCAGAGGTGAATCGGGCCTACAGATCCTTGAGGCAGAAGCCGAGAGCAGGGGAGCCAATGCGGGTGGTTATTGTGCGGTTGTACTAGTTCGTGGACAAGGAAAGATCCAAAGCTGGGCCAGGGCGAAGTGAGTCTGAACGAGAGGGGAAGTGAGTCTAGATTTACCAGGACATTGGCGCATAGCTGACAAAGAGGCATGTGGGATTCAACAAGGCCAAGGCGGTGCTGTTCAGACGAACAATTTGTTTTGGGATGTTGTTCCCGGTCAGACTTTGATAGCTGGGAGTACTATTTTGAGACACTGGAAGAGGTTGGGGGAGAACTGAGGGGCGCTGTGTGATGTTAAGTGTAATGGTCATGGGCCGAGAAGGTGGCCTCTTGGATGGGTCCAGTTCAGAGTGGGGTTAGGTGAGACAGAACCGATGGGGGAGGATGGCGGACGATAGAGGGGAATGGAAGTGCAAGCCTCCGGTAAGAGTCGTGATGTGGAACGTCTGGGGTTAAATGAACCGGTCAAGAGGACCTGAGCTTTGATTGATTGATTTCTTGTCAGATTTACTGAAGTACAGTGAAAAGCATTTCTCTGCGGCCAAGGGAACATACATAGTATGCACACAGTCGACAAAAAGAACAATCGACAAAGTACATCGACAAATAGTTGTTGGTTACAGTGCGGAACAAAGGCCAAACAAAGCAAGTACATGAGCAAGAGCAGCATTGGGTGTTGTAAATAGTATTCTTACAGCTTGAAAACGCAATAGAAATGTGCCATATGTATCCAAAAGTCAGTACAATGAAATATTCCTGCGAGAAAAGGGCGCAAAAACGAACCTCGAGGTAAAATGGGTTGGGCTGTGTCGCAGCTCAGAAAGATTTGCGTTTTGGATGGCAAGATGCGCACGCGCTTTCTAAGCCTACGTATGCGCACTTTGCATAAAGATGCGAGATGGACGAAGGTCGATCTGCACATGCGCAGAGAAGCTGTACGCGTGAAGACATCAGCATGATGATGTGTGATCGGTGTGGACACGCCCACCCTCATAAAAAGTGTCCAGCACGAGGGAAGATTAGCTTACCATGTTATATGTGTTCGTTATAAAATAAACAGTGAGTGAATCAACACTGTCAAAACAGTGAGTGAATCAATTTTGCTTCCAATTTCCACCCCTCTCTCATCTTCACATGGTCTACCTCTGACACTTCCTTTCCTTGACTTCTCTGTCTCCATTTCTGATGATAGACCAATATTCATTACAAACCCACCGGCTGCCACAGCTACCTTAATTACAGATTCTCAGACCCCACCGCTTGTAAGGACTCATCACATTCTCCCGGTTTCCCGGCCTTGGCTCCATCTGTTCCAATGATGCAATTTTTGCCTCCAACCGAGGCCCCCCCCCCCCCCCCACGCACCACCAACTTTGGCATTACCACTTTTAAATAATAATCTTAATAATAATAATCTTTATTGTCACAAGTAGGCTTACATTAACATTGCAATGACGTTACTGTGAAAAGCCCCTAGTCGCCACATTCCGGCACCTGTTCGGGTACACAGGGAGAATTCAGAATGTCCAAATTACCTAACAGCTCGTCTTTTGGGACTTGTGGGAGGAAACCGGAGCACCCGGAGGAAACCCAAGCAGACATGGGGTGAATGTGCAGACTCCGCACAGACAGTGACTCAAACCGGGAATCGTAACTGGGACCCTGGCGATGTGAAGCAACAGTGCTAACCACTGTGCTACCGTGCCTGCCAGAGACTGGAGATTGATGCAGGCTTAAACAACATAATGGGCTACAAGGTAAAGCCGAGTAGAATCTTCGGCAACAGCGTACCCCTCCCCAATGAACTCAATACATTCTATATTAATTTCAAGTAGGAAGCCAACAAACCGTTATTAACAGCCCCAACAGCCTCGGAGATACCTATACCTACCGTCACAGCCTCAAATCAGCCTTCTTGAAAGTGAACCCATGGAAGGTAATGGGTCCTGATGGTGTCCCTGGTCGTGCACTCAGATCCTCGTGGACATCTTCAACCTCCCCCTACTCCATTCCGAGGTTCCCACCTGTTTCAAAAAGACCACATTATACCAGTGCCAAAGAAGAGCCAGGCAACATGCCCCAACGACTACTGTCCGGTCGCCTTGTCATCTATCATTATGAAGTGCTTTGAGAGGTTGGTCATGAGACACATCGACTCCATACTTGCAGAATGCCTTGATCAAATGCAATTCACATACCGCCACAATCGGTCCACAGCAGACGCTATCTCTCTGGCCCTACACTCATCCCTGGAGCATCTCGACAGCAAGAACTCCGACGTCAGACTCCTATTCATTGATTGCAGCTCCACCTTCAACACCATAATCCCAGCCAAGCTCACCTCCAAACTCCAAAACCTAGCCTTGGCTCCTCTCTCTGCAACTGGATCCTCGACTTCCTGATCCATAGACCATGTTCAGTAAGGCTAAACAATGACAAATCCTCCACGATAGCCCTCAATACCGGGGCCCCGCAAGGCTGCATAGTTAGCCCCCTACTATAATCCCTATACACCGAAGATTGTGGCAAAATTAGGCTCCAACTCCATCTACAAGTTTGCTGATGACACGACTGTGGTGGGTTGGATCTCAAACAACGATGAGTCAGAGTACAGGAGGGAGATAGAGAACCTAGTGGTATGGCATAACGACAACACTCCCTTCCTCAACATCAGAAAAACTAAGGAGCTGGTCATTGACTTCAGGAAGCAAAGTGTCATACACAGCCCTTTTTTGCATCAATGGTGCCGAGGTGGAGATGGTTGACAGCTTCAAATTCCTAGGTGTACATATCACCAACGATGTGTCCTGGTCTACCCACGTTGACTCCACGACCAAGAAAGCACAACAGCGTTTATACTTCCTCAGGAAACTAAGGAAATTCGGCATGATCACATTGACTCTTAATAATCTTTACAGAGATATTAATTGACTTCCGGTTGCGGCGAGGATGAGCTAGCCACACGTTTCGGCGGCTCCAGCTCGAACGGACCTTCGGGCTCTTTTAAGAGCCCCAACGGGGAATTTTTCCGGGACGAAACCCGGTGTGGGGTGAGGCAACAGGGAGTCCCCCCCAGCGAAAAAGAAAAATATCGGCGGCGGCAGCCAGATCGCGAAGAATCCTCGAGGACAGGGGCAGAAGGAAAAAAGGAGCAAGATGGCGGCGGAGGGAGCCCAGGCAACATGGGGGCCGGACCAAGACAAATTTTTAAGACGGTGTGTGGAGCTGCTTAAAAAGGAGGTGCTGGCCCCGATGCTACAAGCAATTAAGGGGCTTAAGGAGACACAAAAGACCCAGGAGATGGAGCTCCGTGTGGTGGAGCAGAAGGTGACGGGCAATGAGGACGAGATCCTGGGCCTGGCGGTCAAAATGCAGACGTACGAGGCGCTCCACAAAAAGTGCATTGAAAGGATTGAAGTCCTAGAAAACAGATCACGGAGAAAGAACCTTCGGATCCTGGGTCTCCCCGAGGGAGTGGAAGGAGCGGACGGCGGGGCTTACGTGAGCACGATGCTACGCTCGCTAATGGGAGCTGAGGCCCCCTCGGGCCCCTTGGAAGTGGAAGGGGCCCATCGGGTCCCTGCGAGGAGACCAAAGGTGGGAGAACCACCTAGGGCGATGATCGTGCGATTTCACCGCTTCAATGACAGAGAGGTGGTTCTGAGGTGGGCCAAAAAGGTACGAAGTAGTAGATGGGAGAATGCGGTGGTACAAGTGTACCAGGATTGGAGTGCGGAGGTGGCGAGAAGGAGGGCGAGTTTTAATCGAGCCAAGGAGGTGCTACACAAGAAGAAGGTGAAGTTCGGGATGTTGCAGCCGGCGCGACTGTGGGTCACGCACCAGGAGAGGCATCACTACTTCGAAACGGCGGAAGAAGCATGGACCTTCATTAAAAATGAGAAACTGGATCAGAACTGAGGGACTGATGTTGGAGGGGAAACGACAATGCTGATGGATATAGAGATGTAAATTGGGGAGGGGGGACACTGAGAAATGTGGGCGCCGGTGGGGGGGAAGAAGAGACATAGGCGGGGGATGGGGAATGGGAGTGGGGTGGCAGAGAGAGCTGCGCCACGAGGGGCGGGACTGCTCTAGAGAATACGGGGCTTGTTTTTCTTGTTCCCGCGCCAGAAAGATGATGGCGGGAAGATAGGCGCAAGGTAGATGGGAGTTCCCCACACGGGGGGGTCAAGGAGAGAGCGGGAGAAGCCGGGGTCAGTTGAAGTCAGCTGACTTTCGGAAGCAATATGGGAGGAGTAACCATGCTAGATGGGGATCTAGCGGGGCGGGGGGGGGGGGGGGGATAACTGGGTTGCTGCTGCAGAGATCGAAAAGGAACTGGTAAAAGAAAAGGTGGTCGGGGCGGGAATGCGCCGCCTGGGGAACGGGTGGGTGCGCGGAACCGGGACGTGGGACTGGCCCAGAGACGGTGATGGCTAGTCGACAGGGGAGGGGGGCAGGCAGCCCCCCAGTTCGTCTGATCACGTGGAACGTGAGAGGCCTAAATGGGCCGATTAAGAGGGCCCGAGTGTTCATGCACTTGAAAGGACTGAGGGCAGACGTGGCCATGCTTCAGGAGACGCACCTGAAGGTGGCGGACCAAGTTAGGTTAAGGAAAGGATGGGTGGGACAGGTGTTCCACTCAGGGGCTGGATGCAAATAACAGAGGGGTGGCCATACTGGCGGGGAAACGGGTGTCATTCGAGGCTAGGAACATTGTAGCAGACAGCGGAGGCAGATATGTGATGGTGAGTGGCAGACTGCAGGGAATGGAGGTCGTGTTGGTTAACGTATATGCCCCGAATTGGGATGATGCGGGATTTATGAAGCGGATGCTGGGACGTATCCCGGACCTGGAGGTAGGAAACCTGATAATGGCGGGGGGACTTCAACACCGTGCTGGACCCAAGGTTAGATAGATCTAGATCTAGGACCGGAAGAAGGCCGGCAGCGGCCAAGGTGCTTAGGGGGTTTATGGACCAAATGGGGGGAGTGGATCCGTGGCGATTTGTTAGGCCGATGGCCAAGGAGTTCTCCTTCTTCTCCCATGTCCACAAGGTGTATTCCTGGATAGATTTCTTTGTTTTGGGAAGGTCACTGATTTCGAGGGTGAAAGGAACTGAGTACTCAGCTATAGCTGTTTCAGATCATGCCCCACACTGGGTGGACCTGGAATTAGGAGAGGAGAGGGAGCAGCGTGCACTCTGGCGATTAGATGTGGGATTGTTGGCGGATGAGGGAGTCTGTGGAAGGGTGCGGGGATGTATCGAAAGGTACCTGGAGGCCAATGACGATGGGGAGGTCCGAGTGGGGGTAGTATGGGAAGCACTAAAGGCAGTGGTCAGAGGAGAGCTGATCTCCATCAGGGCCCACAAAGGGAAAACAGAGGCCAAGGAAAGGGAAAGACTACTGGGGGAGATTTTGAGGGTAGATAAAAAATATGCGGAGGCCCCGGATGAAGGACTATACAGGGAGAGGCGACGACTCCAGACGGAGTTCGACCTGTTGACCATAGGGAGGGCAGAGGCACAGTGGAGGAAGGCACAGGGGATGAGTTATGAATATGGGGAAAAGGCGAGTCGCCTGTTGGCCCACCAGCTGCGAAAGAGGACAGCGGCGAGGGAGATAGGGGGAATTAGGGATGAAATGGGAGCCACGGTGCGGAGAGCAGGGAAGATAAACAGGTGTTTAAGACCTTTTACGAGAGACTATATAGGTACCAACCCCCGGAGGGAAAAGAGGGGATGCGGCAGTTTTTGGACCAATTAAGGTTCCCGAGGGTGGAGGAGCAGGAGGTGGAAGGCCTGGGGCGCCGATTGGGGTGGACGAGGTTACCAAGGGGCTGGGGAACATGCAGGCAGGGAAGGCCCCGGGACCAGATGGGTTCCCGGTGGAATTCTATGGAAAATATGTGGACTTGTTGGCCCCGCTGTTGGTAAGGACCTTTAACGAGGCCAGAGAAGGGGGGACCCTACCCCCGACAATGTCGGAGGCGACGATATCGCTAATCTTGAAGCGAGATAAAGATCCGCTGCAGTGCGGGTCCTATAGGCTTATCTCACTGCTAAATGTGGACGCCAAGTTGCTGGCAAAGGTGCTGGCAACGAGGATAGAGGATTGTGTCCCGGGGGTGGTGCACGAAGACCAGACAGGGTTCGTAAAGGGGAGACAATTAAATGTCAACGTGCGACGGCTATTAGGGGTGATAATGATGCCCCCAGCAGAGGGGGAGGCAGAGATAGTGGCGGCAATGGATGCAGAGAAGGCATTTGATAGGGTGGAGTGGGAGTATCTATGGGAGGTGCTGAGGAGGTTCGGGTTCGGGGAGGGGTTTGTCAGTTGGGTTAAACTCCTATATGGGGCCCCAACGGCAAGTGTAGTCACAGATCGGCAACGGTCGGAGTATTTTCGACTACACAGGGGAACAAGACAGGGATGCCCGTTGTCCCCTTTACTGTTCGCGCTGGCAATTGAACCACTGGCCATAGCGCTGAGAGACTCCAGAAAATGGAGAAGGGTGATTAGAGGGGGAGAGGAACACTACGCGGATGACCTACTGCTGTATGTGACGGACCCAGTGGGGGGGATGACAGAGGTCATGCAGATATTGAGGGAGTTTGGCGATTTCTCGGGATATAGGCTTAACATGGGAAAGAGTGAGCTTTTTGTGATACACCCTGGGGACCAGAGTAGAGGGATAGATGGCCTGCCTTTAAGGAGAGTGGAAAGAAACTTCTGATACCTGGGGATTCAGATAGCCAGGAGTTGGGGAACCTTACACAGACTCAATCTGACTCGACTGGTGGAACAAATGGAAGAGGATTTCAAAAGGTGGGACATGCAGCCGCTGTCGCTGGAGGGCAGAGTGCAGGCAATTAAGATGATGGTCCTCCCAAGGTTCCTATTCATGTTCCAATGTCTCCCTATACTGATCACTAAGGCCTTTTTCAAAAAAATAGATAGAAACATCACGAGCTTCGTGTGGGCAGGGAAGGCCCCGAGGGTAAGGAGGGGGTTCCTACAACATAGCAGAGTCAGAGGGGGACTGGCGCTGCCGAATTTGGGCGACTACTATTGGGCCGCCAACGTGGCGATGATTCGTAGGTGGATGATGGAGGGAGAGGGAGCGGCGTGGAAAAGGCTGGAGATGGCGTCCTGCAAAGGAACGAGCTTAAAAGCGCTGGTGACGGCGCCACTACCACTCTCCCCAAAAAAATTTACCACAAACCCTGTGGTGGCGGCAACATTAAGTATCTGGGGGCAATGGAGGCGACAGAGGGGTGTGCTGGGAGCCTCGGTGTGGTCCCCGATCAGGAACAACCATAGGTTTGCCCCAGGGAGGCTGGACGGAGGATTCCAGAGCTGGCACCGGGCAGGAATCAGGAGAGTGGGAGATTTATTTAAAGATGGGACGTTTGCGAGCTTGGGAGCGCTTGAGGAAAAGTATGAGCTGCCCCGGGGAAATTTCTTTAGATATATGCAGGTGAGAGCGTTCACGAGACAACTGGTGAGGGAATTTCCGCTGCTCCCGACACAGGGGATCCAGGACAGGGTGCTTTCGGGGGTGTGGGTCGGGGAGGGCAAAGTGTCAGAGATATACCGGGAGATGAGAGAAGAGGGGGAGGAGCTGGTGGGCGAACTGAAGGGAAAATGGGAAGAAGAGCTCGGGGAGGAGATTGAGGAGGGTTTGTGGGCTGATGCCCTAAGCAGGGTAAATTCCTCTTCCTCGTGTGCCAGGCTTAACCTGATCCAATTTAAGGTGCTGCATAGAGCACACATAACGGGAGCAAGGTTGAGCAGGTTCTTCGGAGTGGAGGACAAATGTGGGAGGTGCGGGGGAAGCCAGGCGAACCACACACATATGTTTTGGTCGTGTCCGGCACTGGAGGGGTATTGGAGGGGAGTGACGGGAGTGATCTCGAAGGTGGTGAAGGTCCGGGTCAAGCCAGGCTGGGGGTTAGCTATATTTGGAGTAGCGGATGAGCCGGGAGTGCAGGAGGCAAAAGAGGCCGATGTTGTGGCCTTTGCGTTCCTAGTAGCCCGGCGTAGGATTTTACTCATGTGGAAGGAAGCAAAACCCCCCAGACTGGAGGCCTGAATAAACGATATGGCGGGGTTCATAAAACTAGAGCGGATGAAGTTTGCGCTGAGAGGATCGGCTCAAGGGTTCACCAGACGGTGGCAACCGTTCCTCGACTACCTAGCGGAACGTTAGGGGGAAGATAGATGGCCAGCAGCAGCAACCCGGGGGGGGGGGGAGGGAGGGGTAAATTGTTTGTGTTTTTGGAGGGGGTGGGGGGAGCATTACTTTGTGTTATTTGGTTAGTTTACTATGTTAGTTAAACAATGTTATATAGCAGTTATCATGTTACCATTTTGGTTGATTTGTAAGGAAAAAAATTGTGTTTGAAAACTTTAATAAAATATATATATATTTTTAAAAAATTTAAAATGTTTACAGATGCACCATAGAAAGCATCCAATCTGACTGCACCATAGCTTGGTATGGTAACTGCTCGTCCCAAGACCGTAAGAAACTTCAGAGTCGTGAACATAGCCCAGTCCATCACACAACACCTCCAGCTGCCTTGAGAAAGCGGGCAGCATAATCAATGACCCCTCTCACCCGGGTTATTCTCTCTTCTAACCTCTTCCATCGGGCAGAAGATACAGAAGTCTGAGAACACGCACTAACAGATTCAAAAACAGCTTCTCCCCCGTTGTTACCAGGCTCCTAAATTACCCTCTTATGGACTGAACTGAGCACTTTACACATCTTCTCTACTGTTGTTAGCACTATACTCTGTATACTTCACCTGATCTTTATGTCTATGTATTTACATTGTGTATTTATCATATGTCCTATGTTTTTTCATTCATGGAATGATCTGCCTGGATTTTACGCACAACAATACTTTTCACTGTACCTCAGTACACTTGACAATGAATCTAAATCTAAATCTTTGAAAACAGCGCTCCTGACATGTCTATCTTTTTCCTCAATCGAGGATTCCAACCCTTCCCCTCTTTAGCATTACCACTTTTTGCCAGAGACTGGAGATTGATGCAGACTTACTACATTCACACTGCTCTCAATCTGAACCATGGTATGTGAAATGCCAGGTGGAGACTAACATTTCCTCCTCAGAGTGAAGTAAAACCTGAGCCAAAGTAACTCCTGAGCAGTTCCAGGGGGCCTTTGGCAAGGGTGTGCTGCTGATGCAGTAAAACAAAGTAGATGTCAAAGGGAAATTGGGAAAAACATGCAGGAAGAAACCCAAAGCTACTCTCGCTCAATTAAAGATGAATAAAATTCCAGGTGTAACAACCTTATCTTACCACTGTGTGGTGTTGTGCATCAACAAGCGATCACAACTGTCCAAACGCCAATGAATTATTAACATGTCTGTTGGTTGTGTTTCATAGAATTCATAGAACAAACAGTGCAGAAGGAGCCCATCGGCCCATCATTATAGTGTAGCTTGTAACATCCGTTTTTACATGGTTATATTGTTTAAAAATGAAAAATCTTCAATAAAAATATTAGAAAAAATTTCCGTGAACTCTTTATAAAATGAAAAGTGTTGAGATTGTAATTTTAAAAATTATGTATGAACACAGCAGCAAACTGCATAAACGTAATAAACTTTATAAATAAAACCAATTCTAAGCACTTCCAGAGATGACCAGTGGAAATAATGGTTGATTGATTGATTGATTTGATTTATTGTGACATGTACCAAAGTACAGTGAAAAGTATTTTTCTGCAACCGAGGGAACGTACACAGTACATACATAATAGACACAAGAATAATCGACAGAGAACATTGACAAATGGTACATCGACAAACAGTGATTGGTTACAGTGCGGAACAAGGGGCCAAACAAAGCAATTACATGAGCAAGAGCAGCATAGGGCATCGTGAATAGTGTTCTTACAGGGAACAGATCAGTCCAAGGGAGAGTCACTGAGGAGTCTTGTAGCTGTGGAGAAGAAGCTATTCCTATGTCTGGATATGCGGGTCTTCAGACTTCTGTACTTTCTGCCTGATGGAAGGGTCTAGAAGAAGGCAATGCCTGAGTGGGAGGGGTTTCTGATAACGCCATCTGCCTTCCTGAGGCAGCGGGAGGTGTATACAGAATCAATATGGGAGTGGCAAGCTTGTGTGATGCGTTGGGCTGAGTTCACTACACACTGCAGTTTCTTGCAATCTTGGACCAAGCAGATGCCATACCAGGCTGTGATGCAGCCGGATAGGATGCTCTCTATGGCACATCTGTAGAAGTTTCTGAGAGTCTATGCAGACATGCCAAATTTATTTAGCTTCGTAGGAAGTAGAGACGTTGTTGGGCTTTCTTGACTGTTACATCAACGTGAGTGGACCAGAACAGACTGTTGGTGATGGTGATCCCCAGGAACTTAAAGCTATCGAGCATCTCCACTTCGGAGCCATTGATGCAGATGGGAGTGTGTATCTTTCTGCGCTTGCTGAAGTCGATGATCATTTCCTTGGTCTTTCCAACACTTAGAGGGAGGTTGTTTTCGGTGCACCATGCAACCAAGTGATTTATCTCCCTCCTGTAGTCTGATTCGTCATTGTAATGATATTACAATGTAATGATATTACTTTCATTAATAACTGGGAATAACTTCAGCACAAAATGGACCGGCAGCACAAAAGAGATGATCCGCAACTGAACTAAGCAGAAGTCACAAGACTTGCAATGAACATTGTTACCAAGAATAAATTAAACTAGATATATGGAGAGGATGACATGGAGGATTACATAGAATTACAGGAAAAGGTCATTCAGCCCCAAACAATTCATGCTGGCATTTATGCTCCATTATCATCATAACCTATTCCCATCTTCCTCAAATGCTTGTCTAGCTTTATCTTAATTGCATCTATATTATTAATTTCAACAACTCCCTGTAGTATCGAGATCCATATTTTCATTATTCATTAGGTAAATTCTCTGAATTCCCCATTGGACTTTTTGGTTATTAACTTATGTTGATGCCTTTGTGGCCTCTGATTATGGTCTTCACCAGTAGTGGAAGCATTCTCTCTGTATCTACTTCATCAAAAACGTTCAAAATTTTAAAGGCTTCTAGTAGATCATCCTATGCCTCATTTTTCAAGAGAAAAGACACTCACACTGTCAATCCTTTCCTCAAACGTATAACCATGCATTTCTGGTATCAGCCTTGTAAATCTTCTTTGCGCCTTCTCCATTATTTCTATATCCATTTATAATATGGTGACCAGAACTGCAGACTATACTCTAAGTGTGATCTAAGCAGTTGAGGCTACAAGGGAGAGAGCTGGTAGGTAAGTAGTGAGAAAGATCAGGTACGTATTTACTACTTTCATGTCTTATAGTTTCTAAGGTCTTTATTTGTGGTTTATAGTTTGTAAGGGCTCTATTATGTAGTAACAAGGACCAGGAAGGGATCTAGAGTAACTGATTGTCCCAAAGACTGGGATAAATTCAGAATCCAGCAAAGGAGAACTAAAAACATAATAAAGAGAGAAAAAATAAACCATGAGGGTAAACCAGTGAGGAATACAAAAACTGACAATAAGAGCTTCTTTAAATTTATAAAAAGGAAGAGAAAGATTAAAGTGAGCATAGGCCCTGTGGTGATGTTCATCAATGTAAATGAATGTAGGCTAGCTAGACACTAGAGGGAGCAGAAGAGACATCACACACACACTCAACCAATAGATCAGTTAGATAGGACATGACCAATGGACATTCACGATACACACAGAGGTGACACCACCACAGGAGGGCATTACACCAACCCATATATAAAGGACACCATACACATGATCTGCCTCTTTCCAGTGAAGACAGTCAGTGAGTACAGACACAGGGTTGATTCAATATTACACCCACCACGTGGATTGCAGCAACTGGTTAGTCAGTCTGGATAGCTATAGTAGGATTAGCAGTAGTGTCAAACCCGAGTTATGGAAGTGTAAATAGTTTAATAAACGTGATGACGTTGTCTCCACGTCTGAACCTTCCTTTGTCAAGTGCACCACAAGGAAGCCGCTTATCTTAACCTAGAACATAACAAATCATGGTACCAGGACTGAACTGTTTCAATCCATATAGCCATACCTCAGTGTACAGTAACAACCAGCAACGATACCCAGGCAAGATGTTCGAGAAACGGTTTCCGCAGCAGCTCCAGTGCCACGGCGATCTCCGCGAAAACTGGCGGGTATTCCGGCAAAAGTTTGAAATCTTCCTGGTAGCAGCCGATCTAGAATACCTGGCTGATGCTGAAAAAACAGAGCTTCTGCTCACCATCGCCAGTGCCAGAGCAGAAGAAATCTTTTAAAAATTCAAGTTCTCCAAAGGGCAAAACAGGAGCGACTTCCAGGCAGTCCTGGACAAATTCGGCAAATACTGTGAGGAAAACACACTCCAACCAGCAAGAAAAGATAAGGGAAGCGCCAGTACTCACCTCGAGGCCGAGATCCCGGAGCAGAGAACAATTTTGATCAGTGGCCATCTTTCTAAAAGGACCGCACTTGCACAGTGAGCGAGAAGCACACAGAACCGGAAGGTCCGTTTGCGCACGCGTGAGATGCCGCACATGCGCAATCGCGAAAATGGCCATCGGTACAGGAACAGCGAAAATGCTTCCTACTTATGATGTCACATGCGTCATGACGTCAGAGGCCCCAGACCACGCCCATTTAAAGGGGAAACGTCACAAATCAAAGAAAAAATCTTTAAAGTCGTAAAATAACCTTCCTTCACCTGGAATGACAGCACAATGCCTCAAATTGAACCAGGAAATGAAATTAACCTCCGAAGAACCCTGCAACAAGCAGTTACCTACACCCAAACTGATGATTCCGACCTTGAATACTTCGATACCGACCTTTACATTTTCTCTGGACCTCGCGAGCCCAATGCCAGCTCCGACGCAAACAGTGATGATATGGTCCTAGAAGACAACGACTCCGACGAACCTTTCACCTTGGGAGGCCCCAGTACCAAATCCGAACCGCAACTAGACGTGTTGCACATTGACGACCCCGACGACGGGTTCTTCGGATTTGAGGATCTTCAGCCCAGCAGGTATGACATCCCGACTCGTGAGTGCAGGATTATGCTGTGGCCTGAAACCAAGAGACAGAGAGCGGTACAAGCCCACAGAGAGCGGCCTGCTACCACACAGAGCGTGGTCCACACACTACTCAGGGTTCCCGACTCTACGAAAGGAGACATGCAAAACTCTACACCGCAGTCCTTGCATGAACAAGAAGTGATTCCAGTGTCACAAGCCTCCACAGCGAGTTCGTGGACAGACTCCACACTTGCAGAAATGCAAGACTCCAGAGCGCAGTCCTTGCACGAACAAGAAGTGACTCCAGTGTCACAAGCCTCCACAGCGAGCTCGTGGACAGACTCCACGATAGAAGAAACGCAAGACTCCAGAGCGCAGTCCTTGCACACACAAGACATGTGTCTCAAGCCTCCGCAGCGAGCTCGTGGACAGCCTCCACGATAGAAGCAACGCAAGACTCCGACGCGTAGTCCTTGCAGGAACAAGGCCATGAGGGTCTAGCAACCTCCTCTGACCAACTAGCGGCAGACGATGCAAGTCTGCCATGCTCAAGAAAACAGCAAGAAGACTATAACAGTCTACCACGCTCCAGTGCACAGCAGGACGACCATGATGGTCTATCATGCTACAGTGAAGAACAAAGCGACGATGACAGTCCAAGCCCAAATGAAGGACAACAGCAAGACAATGACAGTCCACCCACATTGTTTGCACCACCAGATGAAGACTCTGACAATTTACCTAACCCAAGTGAACAACAAGCAGCTACTCAGGCTCTACCCACGGTATGTGAGACGAGTGATGACAGCATCCCACTTCCCATGCAAGATGTGCAAAGTGACAGACCTCAGCTAGTGTGTACAGAGGCACTCGACGATCACAGTGAGACCACTGGTGACTCCGGTGACACCACGATATTTCCACCCTCATTCACTCGAACCTCTCCACAAGTCAATGCATTCCTGCATGTTCCGACTCCAGACGTGCAGCTTCAAGAAATCTCAGCTGATTCCAGTGAATCTGCTAAGACTCCAGACGGGGAGCATCAACAAACCAACACTGACTCAGTTAAAACAGACCAGACTCCAGATGGGGAGCAACCAAACGCCGACTCTGATTCACGTAAGCCGGACTTTACTCCAGACAAGGAGTGCCACAACCTCAGTGATGGCACACTCAGGGTGACAGCAGATGCCACAACGACAGGAGATGGATCACTTAACAATTACACTGGGTCAGTAATAACAATCAGCGGCTACAGTCCAAGAGGAATACACCAATATTTACCACAGCTATATCCACACATTTTTTCCACACCAGCAGTGCAGCCAATGACAGCTCATGCTGGACAAACCCAGTATTCAGGCATGCAGCAGCCAGCAGTCTATGCAGCATATCCTCAAACAGGCCAGCACTACGGATTGCCCACTAATGGAATCAAGACCGAAGGAGGACTACCGCAAGCGCAATCTGCACTACAGACTGGATGCCTTAGTTACAGGCCAGGATTTGCTGCACCCCACCCTGGCCAGACGGCATATTCCTATCAGATGCAAGGTTCTAGTTTCACACCATCACCAGGTATTTATGCGAGCAGCAATTCTGTTTCCAATTCGACAAGCTTCAACGGTTCTCAGCAGGATCACCCTTCCAGCACAGCATGTGGCCAGAACCAGTATGTACAGTCTTATCCAACTTCAACATATGGCACATCCATGACCTCGAATGATACTGTTGATGGTACCTCTTCAACGTCAACACCTTATCAGCTACAAGATGCCATCCGACAGCACCATCACAAACATCGAAAAAGAAAGGGACTCCAAATCAGACAGTGAAGTGATTTGACCACTTCTTGGTTCCTGTGGCACAGGGACGTTGATGGCGTTCATATCCAAGAGAGACATTTGACCATGTTGATTGATGGTTTTTGGACTCACATGAATGATTTGGACTTATTGTTTAATCACTGTTCCCATGACTTGTATATACCTTACCTTATCTACCTGTTCTTTATTCAATTTTCTCAAAGTGTGCAGAAAATATGTAACATATAAAAAAGGGGGGATGTGGTGATGTGCATCAATGTAAATGCATATAGGCTAGCTAGACACTAGAGGGAGCACAAGATACATCACACACACACACTCAACCAATAGATCAGTTAGATAGGACATGACCAATGGACATTCATGATACACACAGAGGTGACACCACCACAGGAGGGCATTACACTAACCCATATATAAATGACACCACACACATGATCTGCCTCTTTTCAGTGGAGACAGTCAGTGAGTAGAGACAGAGGGTTGATTCAATATTACACCCACCACGTGGATTGCAGCAACTGGTTAGTCAGTCTGGGTAGCTATAGTAGGATTAGTAGTAGTGTCGAACCCGAGTTATAAAAGTGTAAATAGTTTAATAAACGTGTTGAAGTTATCTCCACGTCTGAACCTTCCTTTGTCAAGTGCACCACAAGGAAGCCGCTTGTGTTACACCAAGAACATAACAAATCAGGCCCCTTCAAAAATGAAGCTGTGGAGATAGTTATGGGAAACAAGGAAAGGGCAGAAGAGTTAAACAGATATTTTGCATCAGTCTTTACATTGGAAGATACGTCGAACATCCCATTTATATTAAAGAATATGGTGGAGTAATTAAATAGCATCAGCATCACTAAATCATCTGGGCAGCACGGTAGCATAGTGGTTAGCACAGTTGCTTCACAGCTCCAGAGTCCCAGGTTCAATTCCTGGCTTGGGTCAGTGTCTGTGTGGAGTCTTCACGTTCTCCCGTGTCAGTGTGGGTTTCCTCCGGGTGCTCCGGTTTCCTCCCACAGTCCAAAGATGTGCCAGTTAGGTGTATTGACCATGATAAATTGCCCTTAGTGTCCAAAAAGGTTAAGTAGGGTTACTGGGTTATGGGCATAGGCTAGAGAAGTGGGCTTGAGTAGGGTGCACTTTGTAAGGGCCGGTGCAGACTCAATGGGCCTGAATTCCTCCTTCTGCACTGTAAAAAGGGGCTGTTTAGCACAGGGCTAAATCGCTGGCTTTGAAAGCAGACCAAGGCAGGCCAGCAGCAAGGTTCAATTCCCGTAACAGCCTCCCCGAACAGGCGACTAGGGGCTTTTCACAGTAACTTCATTTGAAGCCTACTTGTGACAATAAGCGATTTTCATTTCATTTCATTTCAATTCTATGATAAAGATGTAGTATTAGATAAACTAATGGGGCTAAAGGCAGATAAGTCTGAAAGCCAGCTCGCAATCCATTCTGCCATTTGTCCCATGACTCCACATTCTCTGACTATTTATTTGTATATTATGAGGCACCTTGTCAAAGGCCTTTTGTAAATTTAAATGAATTATATCTACTGCATTACCATTGTCTATTCTCACTGATACCTCCTCGGAAAATTCAATAAGGTTGGTCAAGCAAGACTTTACTGACAATTCACCATTATATTTTTTGTTCCTTGGAAGTGGGCTCTTGTTGGGGTTAGGGTTACGGGTGCTGGCAACAGTGCTGCTCCTGACGGCCCCAGGAAAGTACTTGGTGAGCCCAGTGGTGGTGGCCACATTGATGACTTGGAGGCAGTTTAGGCAGCACTTTAAGCTGGGGACTGGGTCAGAGGGGATGCCGATTAGGGGGAATCATGGGTTCGAGCCGGGGATGATGTTTGCAAAATTTGGGGATTATTCCTTGGTGGTGGAGAGGCGGCGGGGGGGGGGGGGGGGGGGGGGGGGTGATTCACGAGCCTAGAGGAGCTGGGAGAGAAGAATGGGTTGGCGCAAGGGGAAGCGACTTCGCAAGGAAGGTTTTCCCAACCTTCCCGATAGTGCCGGCTTCGTAGTTGCTAGAGGCGGTGTTGTCAGCAGGGGGGTTGGAGAGGAGGGTCATCTTGGCGATCTACAGGAGGATCCTGGACAAGGATCGGGTGTCCATGGAGGGGATTGGGCGAAGAGCTGGGGGTGGCGCTGGAAGAGGGACTGTGGTGTGAGGTGCTGCGGAGAGTGAATGACTCGACCATGAGCAAGGTTGGGGCTGATACAGCTGAAGGTAGTGCACGAGGTCTGTCTCCACTCATAACTCTATCTATACCTCCCGCTACTTTGGTAAAGTGGCCAGCATAATCTAAGACCCTTCCCACCCGGCTTACTCACTCTTCCAACTTCTTCCATCGGACAGGAGCTACTAAAGTCTGAGGACACGCACAAGCAGGTACAAAAACAGCTTCTTTCCCACTGGTTACGAGACTCCTAAATGATTCTCTTATTGACTGATCTGATTAATACTACATTCCTGTATGCTTCACCCGATGCCTGTGTCTATGTATTTACATAGTGTACCTTGTGTTGCCCTATTATGTATTTTCCTTTCATGTTCTGAACGTTCTGAGCTGCTCGCAGAAAAATACTTTTCACTGTACTTCGGTACACGTGACAATAAACAAATCTAATCCAATCTAATCCAGGGTGCACCTCACAAAATCAAGGATGAGCCGGCTATTCGAAGGGTGGAGGATGTCCATTGGCGATGTGGGAGGGGCTCCACAAACCACGTTCATATGTTCTGGACCTGTCCAAAGCTGGAAAGGTTTTGAAGGATGGTATTCAGTACAATCGCATGTGGATGTGGAGCCCAGTCCCATAGTACACCCCATATTCGGGGTGTCGGACCGGCCCGAGGTGCAGGCGGGAGCGGGGGCAGATGTCTTAACCTTCGCCTGGCTGATCGCTCGTAGGCTGCTCTTGTTGGGGTGGAGGTCAACTTCTCCACCCTGGACTTCCGGTTGCAGCTATGCCCAGGTAGGTCGCACGGTCGGCAGCTCCCACCGACAACGGACTTTTGTGCCCTTGTACAGAGCTCCTTTGGCACTTGGACGTCGATACTCGGTGTGGGCGGTGGGGGCTGGAGCAGGCAGTGTTATGTTGGTTTTCCCCCGTGTTTTCTTTTTTTGCCCCTTTGTTCTGGGTCCTCGAGGTTCTGGGTCTGTTTGCTGTTTGTATAGAGCTGCGTCACAGGCAGTGGGGACGGGCCGGACAGCGAGAGAAGTTTGTGGGGTGGGGGGGCAGTTGCTCGTCGTTGGGGATAGCACCCAAAGTTTGTTTGTTTGTTTGAGCTTTTCTTTCTTGACACATGGGAATAAGGGGGGGGGGGGGGCTCTCTCTCCCTCACTTGGTTTGTGGGCCGGTGGGGGGTGGGGGGGAGGTTGGAGGCCCGTAGAGGGAGCCAACAGTGGGATTGGAGATAGACGCGGGAGCGTCCGGGGTCAGCATGAGTCAGCTGACTTACGGGAGAGTAATGGGGGGGGGGGGGAATTGGGGTGAAGCGGATGCTTGACTTGAGAGAGGGGGTTCGAGGGGGGTGGGGGAGGGCTGGGATGCTGCTTTGCTGGCTGTAGGGGAAGCAACTTTTGGAGTCAAAGGAGGAGTCGGGACGGGGAGCCTCTGGCTGGGGGGTTGGAGTGTGCTGGAGGCGCGGACACGTGGCTGGCCTAAAAAAGGGGATGGTTAGTCGGTGGGGGTGGGCGGGGGGGGGGGGGGGGGGAGAGATAATCAACCCTCTGACTAGGCTGATCACATGGAACGTGAGGGGACTGAATGGGCCGGTCAAGAGGGCCCGTGTGTTCTCGCACTTAAAGGGGGTAAAAGCAGACGTAGCCATGCTACAAGAAATGCATCTGAAGCTCGCTGATCAAACTAGGCTGAGGAAGGGATGGGTGGGGGTGTGGGGGGTGGGGGTGGGGGGGGGGGGGGGTGGAGGGGTGGGGGGTGGGGGGTGGGGGGGGTGGGGGGGGGACGGCTGGTGGATCAGATGGAGAGGGATTTTAAGAGGTGGGTCATGCTCCCGCTTTCCTTGGCGGGCAGGGTGCAGTCCGTGAAGATGATGGTCCTCCCCAGGTTATTGTTCGTCTTCCAGTGCCTTCCCATCCTCATCCCAAAGTTCTTCTTCAAGCAGGTGAACAGGATTACCACACGTTCGTCCCGGGTAGAATAGATGGAGGGTTTCTAAGCTGGCACAGAACGGGTATCAAAAGGCCTGAAGACGCTGGAGGAGAAATTCAGATTGCCCCCGGGGAATACCTTTAGGTACCTGCAAGTCCGCGCTTTCTTGAAGAAGCAGGTGGTGGAATTTCTGCTGCTACCTGCCCGCAGGATACAGGACAGGGTGGTCTCAGGCATGTGGGTAGGAGACGGAAAGGTATCGGACATATACCAGGAGCTGCAGGAGGCGGAGGAGGCCTCGGCGGAGGAGCTGAAGGGCAAGTGGGAGGAGGAGCTGGGTGAAGAGCTCGATGAGGGCCTGTGGGCGGACGCCCTGGTCAGGGTCAATTCCTCCTCATCTTGTGCCAGGCTTAGCTTGATTCAGTTTAAAGTGGTTCCCTGGGTGCATATGACAGCGGCAAGAATGAGCAAGTTCTTTGGGGTGGAGAACAGGGGCGACATTCTCCGACCCCCCGCCGGGTCGGAGAATCGCCGGGGGCTGCCGTGAATCCCGCCCCCGCTGGTTGCCGAAGTCTCCGGCACCGGATATTCGACGGGGGCGGGAATCGCGCCGCGCCGGTTGGCGGGCCCCCCCACTCGATTCTCCGGCCCGGATGGGCCGAAGTCCCGCCGATAAATTGCCTGTCCCACCGGCGTAAATTAAATCACCTACCTTACCGGTGGGACAAGGCGGCGTGGGCAGGCTCCGGGGTCCTGGGGGGGGCGAAGGGCGATCTGACCCCGGGGTTGCCCCCACGGTGGCCTGGACCACGATCGGGGCCCACCGATCCGCGGGCGGGCCTGTGCCATGGGGGCACTCTTTCCCTTCCGCCTCCGCCACGGTCTCCACCATGGCGGAGGTGGAAGAGTCTCCCTCCACTGCGCATGCGTAGGAAACTGTCAGCGGCTGCTGACACTCCCGCGCATGCGCAGCCCCGACATGTCATTTCCGCGCCAGCTGGCGGGGCAACAAAGGCCGTTTCCGCCAGCTGGCGGAAATTCCTCCGGCGTCGGTCTAGCCCCTCAATGTTGGGGCTCGGCCCACAAAGATGCGGAGCTTTCCGCACCTTTGGGGCGGCGCGATGCCCGTCTGATTGGCGCCGTTTTGGGCGCCAGTCGGTGGACATCGCGCCGTTTCCGGAGAATTTCGCCCCTGGTGTGTGAGGTATTCAGGGAGCCCAGCAAACCATGTCCATATGTTTTAGGCATGCCCGGCGCTTAAAGAATTCTGGCGAGGCTTTGCAAAGGCTATGACCAAGGTCTTGGACACTCGGGTAAAGCCAAATCTGTGGATAGCGATATTTGGGGTGTCAGAAGATCCGGGAGTGCAGGAGCCGAAAGAGGCCGGAGTTCTGGCCTCTGCCTCCTTGGTAGCCCGGAGACGGATCTTGTTAATGTGGAGGGATGCGAAACCCCCAAGTGTGGAGACATGGCTGGGTTTCTAAGTTTGGAGAGGATAAAGTTTGCCTTGAGAGGGTCCTTGCTGGGGTTCTCCAGGCGGTGGCAACCGTTCCTTGACGTTCTCGCGGAACGTTAAGTGAGGACATCAGCAGCAGCAGCAAACCGGGGGGGGGGGGGGGGGGGGGGGACGACTGTATGGGTTGTGGATAGATTTCTCTTGTAAATTATAGTTATCCCAACTTGTTTTGTTAAGTTGTTAATGTTTCCTTTTTTTGGTAGTGCTTTTGTAAAAATTCTGTAAAATCTTGAATAAAAACAAGTTAAAAAAAACATCTCCACCCTGTACCTCGGCGTGGCGGGGGACCTGCTGGAGATTTTGACCCTAGAGAAGGTGAAGAAGGGATTCTACAATTGTTGGGGTTTGTTTATCGTGTTGTTGGAAGTTGGTTACCCTTGTCTGTTGGGTGGCGGGGGTTTTGGTTGTTTGGTGTTGTTTTTGTTTTGGATTGTGAAAATGCTGAAAATCTGTCAAATAGAAATACTTTAAAAGTATATTTTGTTTGTTCCGACATGTTCTTCTATTCTTTCCTTTAGTAATAATTCCATTATTTTTCCATGATGTGGAGATGCCGGCATTGGACTGGGGTGAGCACAGTAAGAAGTCTTACAACAGCTGGTTAAAGTCCAACAGGTTTGTTTCGAATCACTAGCTTTCGGAGCACTGCTCCTTCACCCGAGGAAGGAGCAGTGCTCCAAAAGCTAGTGATTCGAAACAAACCTGTTGGACTTTAACCTGGTGTTGCAAGACTTCTTACTGTATTGTTTTCCCAATCACTGAAGTTGTTCTGGACTGTAATTCCTTGCACATGTACTGCACCTTCTTAAAATACAGAAATTATATTAGCCATCTGCCAGTGCTCTGGCACTTCACCTTTTTCTAATGAATTATTAATTATGTGTTGTCCTGCCTTTGCTGTCTCTTACCTAGGTACTGTTAAAAACATTGATGCAATCTATCCTGACCTGGGGCTTTACCCTCACTGAGTTTGTTTAGTTTATTCAATAGCTCCCCTGCCTTAATTTTAATTGCACTTATGTCATTGCTCATCAATGTAATGCCTAACTGTTTTATCACCCTGGTATACAAGGTTACAATACCCATAAAGACTGACAACTTTAAAAAGTACATATTTCCAATGCCTGACCAAATGATCACAGGTCAAGATTTCAGATTTTAAGACATTTACTACAACAAACAAACTGAAAATAATGTTGCCTAAACATTTTTCAGTAGGTAACTTATGGCTGAACTATAGAAAATAAACTTCCCATTTAACAATCAAAATTCCTACACCACACTTATACTTTATGTTGTCTCTGTACTGAACACTTTATTCTCCAGGAACCAGTCCCAAGTTGTTCTCAACTTCCAATGGCTTGCTTCATTTTCCTTCCTCAGCCAGCTAAAGCCTAACCCCAGAACTGATTATCTTTGGAGATCCATTCCCTCTAGCCCAAGCTAGGCCAATTTTAAATCCTCACAACTCTTCAATTTGAGTACAAGCTCCCACCAACATTCTGCATGGGGAAACAATAGAATCAGCACACTGAAGTACCTCTGCACCCTCTCCTCAGTTCACCCCCCCACCCAACTTTATAGAATCTGGAAGTAATACATTTAGTTCGCTCGTCCAAATCATTAATAGATACTGTGAACAGTTGGGGTCCGAGCACAGAATCCTTGTGGTACCTCGCTAGTAACTGCCTGCCAATCGGAAAAATACCCATTTATTCCAACTCTTTGCTTCCTTCTGCTAACCAGCTTTCTATCCATCTTAAGACACTACCCCCACTCCCATGTGCTTTAACATGACATAGTAAACTGCTACGAGAGACCCTGTCAAAAGCCTTCTGAAAGTCTAAATAAACACATCCACCAGTCCTCCCTGGTCAACTTTACTAGTTATGCTTAGCCGAGCATCAGTAAGAATTAGTAATCCACTTAGCTCAGCAGGCAATATTTACACAGCCTGAAAGGGAGTGCTAGCTTTGTTTAATTTAAATCTCTATTATTTTGTAATCACCTAACCTTTCTTTAATATGGTTTTTAAGTGTGTTTATTTGCACAAGATTAGAGAGTCTGAATTAAATTTTTTAAAATGTTTTGATATTGATTCCATGAATGGCTATGGTTGATTGACACCTAAGAGGTTGTAATGTGAACAGTTTTATTTTCAAAGTATTTTTTCATAGCCTCGGTTTACATTGTCAGTTTCTGGATCATTGCAAAATATTGCCAGACTTGGGTATGGAGGATGTGTGGCGGGGAGGCATGGAAGGGGTCTGAGGGTAATGGGAGGTTGATAAGACATACGGGCAGCATGGATGTGGCAAGGGAGATATGGGGAGGGGGGGGCGGTGCATGCAGATGGGGGTATGAGGCCCTGGAAGTCATGATTTTACTAGGTCAATGTCTTAGTAAATAGAGGCAGGCTTTCTAACCTGCCAGCCTGACCATCTGATGTCGCCTCAGGAGGTGGTGGACCTGACTCCATCCCACCCCTCATCCTCAAAATGCAAATAGAGCGGGCAGGAGCCTACTCACTGGGCATGGCCTTTCAGGATTCAGGGATGCTCTCACTCCTGAGACCTTTCTCCCTGACAAAAAATTATCCCTGTGTGGTTGAATCTTAATGTCCTCAGGAAATCCTAGGATGAGCAATAAATCCACCCAGAAACAAATGAAAAAAATGAGTCCACCATTTTTTGATGAGGAGCCAGAATTGCTGCAGCAGAATCATTGCAGTCACCTGACAGTGTGCAGCCAAAATAAGAGAGGGTGATCAAGAAGCGAGCAACAGGTTTGAGACCGCAACTTAGTCCACATGAGATAATGAAGGAAAATCCAAGACAGAGAACCATACGTACAGCAATCAGGTCAACACAAAGGATCAAGGAATAGGGACTAAGAACCAAGGAAGGACTCTGAATACCTGGGAGGAGCTGACAGAATGGAAATAGGCTAATGTACTGACAAACAGGGCAGCAAAGCAGACGGAAGCAATGGCGAATCTTTGAGTATTTCTTCAATATTGCGTAAGCCATCAGAAATAATTTTATGACTGTTGTGGCAGAAACCATGGCAGCCAGGCCCACTTAATCATTGGAAAGATCCCCTATCGGTCACCAACCGGCGGAAACATTAAGTTGGAGGACGGAAGGGGCTATTCGGGGATATGGGTCCACTGGTATTGGGATGTCAATTAGGCTCATTAATGAGCCAATTTCCACCTATTATCCCTGAGTCCTCTGCAATTTATTGGTAGGTTAGGAATTAAATGGAGGCTACATGCGTCTCACTGTCTTTTAGAAGGCTGCCCAACAAAACCTGTTAGGTTTGCCAGTGGCTTTCCCGAGGGGTTAGGTGGGGGAAATCACTCGCCACAGGAACCCGTGTGCCCGTTTGAGCAACCCAGACTGGCAGGGTCATCAAAACCACCCCCACCCCCCTGGCCCTTGCCTCCATCCCCTCATCAGCTGTTACTCCCATCATGCCTTCATTCACCTGTGGTCTGGTGTCCCTTTGTGATTTGGGACCGCAGCGGAGTTAATTGCCATTAGCAGCTTCTACTGGGAACGGCGACGAGCTACCAATCTCTGATTGACTGTCTGTTCTCGGTGACAGCACCCCAATTGTGGAGAAGGCCTGATGGTGGCCAATTAAGTGCCTGAAGGACATTTTATTCTGTCAGGCCTTCCCCACATAACTGATAGGGGTCCCCCGCCAATTCTCCAACCAATGGACAAGACCCCTGTCAGACCGAAAAAAACCAACCCTATGTACATGACGATAACCAAGTAAATAACAGACATTTTGTGTTCAGGTGAAAATCTAACTTGACCGGCTTTGTTGATCTTATCAAGCGGTGCTGTGGGGGTTAGTGAAAGAATTCAGTGGTCAGTGATCTCATCTAGCTAATGTTTATGAATTGGACTGACAGCCTCACTTAAGTTCGTAGTTCAGATTCAACAATAGCCAACAGACAACTGGAATTAAATTCCAGAAGAATCATAAAATAATTAATATCTTTTCAAGAAAAAGACAAAAAGATCATTAATATTTCCATTATTTTATTTGTAAAATATACTATTATCCACATTATTCCAAAATTGCAATTACGCAATTATTTTTATTATTCATTATTATTTTAATACATCTTCCAAACCTATGGCTTCTACACCCTAGAGTTCAAGAGCAGTCAGTTCATGGGAACACCTCCACCTACAGTTTCCCCTCCAGATCACACCCTTCCCAACTTGAAAATATGTCACTGATGCCGAGTCAAATTTCTGGAACTTCTCAGCACTGCACAGGCAGCAGCCGTTCATCAAGGTGGTCCACCATTTCAAAGGCAATGAGGAATGGGCAATAAATGCTGGCCTTGCCAGCAACACCCATATCCCATCAATGGAGAAAAAAAATACAAGATTTCAAATACATCAAATATTTTTTTTAAGAATTATTAATTGCCTTAGCTAAATGGGCAAAATGAGAAAACAAAGTATGAATTAATATGATCGAGCGTTTATTATATTTCTCAGTTATGTTGTGGAATTAAAAATAAAATGCAAGGAAGCTAAAGATTATTTAATACATAAGAAGGTAAAGTGCCACCAGTAAAATACTGAGAAAGTTCAAAGGCTGGGCGGAAGATCCACTGCTGGGGGTGAGACTTGGTGGGCACTCTGTGTATGGTTCAATACAAGCAGCATATGCAATTACATGGGCAATGTAATTCTCTTCATGTATTTTGTGGAACAGATAAGCCATTGGACCTTTAGCAAAAATTGCCACATCTTCCGCTCCATGAGTTTCTGAATTCAGTGGAACAGCAGCTTGTTGCTCATAGTCCTTATTCTCTGCAAACGACAGAACATCTCATTAAATGCCTTCCAAACAATTTAGCCTCTTTCAACCCCAAGGGTTTGCATATGTCCTCTGGTCTTTAACCTTGGTCTCCTTTACATCCTTGCTTCGCTTTCCCCACTTTCAGCTGCATGATCTTCAGTCATCTTGGGACATTTTATTATTTTATAGGCTGGGAGAAGAAGGGGTATTAAAGAGAAATGGGAGGAGGAGCTGGGGCGAGATAGGATGGGGAGTGTGGAGTGAGGCAATGCAGGGTTCAGTGTTGGGGCCACAGCTGTTCTCTTTATATATTAACGATCTAGATGACGGGACTGGGGGCATTCTGGCTAAGTTTGCCGATGATACAAAGATAGGTGGAGGGGCAGGTAGTATGGAGGAGGTGGGGAGGCTGCAGAAAGATTTAGACAGTTTAGGAGAGTGGTCCAAGAAATGGCTGATGAAATTCAACGTGGGCAAGTGCGAGGTCTTGCACTTTGGAAAAAAGAATAGAGGCATGGACTATTTTCTAAACGGTGACAAAATTCATAATGCTGAAGTGCAAAGGGACTTGGGAGTTCTAGTCCAGGATTCTCTAAAGGTAAACTTGCAGGTTGAGTCCGTAATTAAGAAAGCAAATGCAATGTTGTCATTTATCTCAAGAGGCTTGGAATATAAAAGCAGGGATGTACTTCTGAAGCTTTATACAGCATTAGTTAGGCCCCATTTAGAATACTGTGCGCAATTTTGGGCCCCACAACTCAGGAAGGACATACTGGCACTGGAGCGGGTCCAGCGGAGATTCACGCAGATGATCCCAGGAATGGTAGGCCTAACATATGATGAACGTCTGAGGATCCTGGGATTATATTCATTGGAGTTTAGGAGGTTGAGGGGAGATCTAATAGAAACTTACAAGATAATGAATGGCTTAGATAGGGTGGACGTAGGGAAGTTGTTTCCATTAGCAGGGGAGACTAGGACCCGGGGGCACAGCCTTAGAATAAAAGGGAGTCACTTTAGAACAGAGATGAGGAGAAATTTCTTCAGCCAGAGTGGTGGGTCTGTGGAATTCATTGCCACAGAGGGCGGTGGAGTCCGGGACGTTGAGTGTCTTTAAGACAGAAGTTGATAAATTCTTGATTTCTCGAGGAATTAAGGGCTATGGAGAGAGAGCGGGTAAATGGAGTTGTATTCAGCCATGATTGAATGGTGGAGTGGACCTGATGGGCCGAATGGCCTTACTTCCGCTCCCATGTCTTATGGTCTAATGCGTTGGGTAAACTCAACTTCCTTGTGTGCAAGGATGAGTTTGATTCAGTTTAAGGTGGTGCATATGACTCGGGCGAGGGTGAGTGGGTTCTTCCAGGGGGTGCAGACGAGTGCAAGAAGTGTGGGCGAGGACCAGCAAATCACACACATATGTTTTGGGACTGTGAGAAGTGGAGAGATACTAGGAGGGGGTGTTTGGGACATTATCAAAGATTGTGGGGGTAGAGGCTGGGCTGGACCAACATGGTGCCCGAATTTCGGAAATGCCGGGGTTGATGGAGGAGAGGAAGGTCGACATTGTGACCTTTACCTCTCTCGTTGCCTAGCAAAGGATTTTGTTGGAATGCCCGTCGACAACGCCGCCAGGGGTGGTGGCCTGGCTTTGGGACCTGTGTTACTTTCTCCAGCTGGAAAAGATTGAGTTTGAATTGAGGGGATCAGCGGAGGGCTTTGAGACATGGTGGAGACTGTTCATGACCATGTTTGAGTCATTGTACATCGTGGGGGGAGGTGAGGGAGAGGGTTGAAAAGGGGTAAAACTTACACAAACTGAACGGTGAGATGTGGAGAATGTACTTGGATTTATTTATGTTTGGAATAAAATACATTAAAAAAAAGAAAATCTTGCGGGAGAGAATGGAAGCGCGGCGGTTACTAAAGCCCCTACTAGAACTCACCTCCATTTGCCCCCCTATTGAACTCGGATCACTAAGCCTCCCCAGTACTTTCTCAATATTGGCTGCCCAATAATAAAATAACAAATTGGGGAAAGCTAAACCACCCGATTTTATATCTCTCTGGAGGAACACCCTACGGATCCTTGGGGTACTGTCCGCCCAAATAAAAGAGAACACTAATCTGTGAACTCTGACAAAGAAGGATTTGGGGAGGAAAATGGGCAGACACTGAGAAATAAATAAAAACCTCAAGAGGGCATTCTGAACCCTGTCTGCCAAGGACTGGAGGAGGTTATCCCATTTCTGCAAGTCAGATGTGACTCCATTCACCAGGCTAGCACAATTTAGTTTATGGAGCCAGCTCCAATCGTGAGCCATCAGGTTTCCAAGGTAACGAAAGCTAGATCTGGCAAGGCAAAAAGGCAACATCCCCAGGTCCGATTCCCTCCCCGGAGGGTTCTCCGAAAAGTATGTGCCCTTATCCAAATTCAATTTATACCTAGAGAAGGAGCCAAAACTCCGTAGTAGCTTCGCTATCTCATCCATATTGGAAACTGGGTCCGTAATATAAAGAAGCAGATCATCTGCGTAAAGGACCCCCTATGCTCCCTCCCTGTCCGACTTACACCTTTCCACTTACTAGAAGATCCTAACGCTTTGGTCAGTAGTTCAATTGTTAAAGCAAATAGAAGTAGAGACAATGGACATCCCAGTTTCATTCCCCTATTCAGCAGAAAATAACCCAAGCTCAAGGCATTTGTGCAAACACTAGCGGTGGGGGTGCTATGCAGCAATCAAATCAAATCCAGGATATAAACTTTTGCCCAAAACCAAACCTCCCAAGAATCTCAGAGATATCCCACTCCACCCTATAAAACGCTTTTTTCAACATCCATGAAAACAATCATCTCCGGAATAGCTGACAATTGCCAACCCTTGACAAAGCCTGTCTGGCCTCCTGAGATCACCTCTGGGAGGCAAGGCTCCAACTGCACTGTCAGCACTTTTGTGAATAATTTAGCGTCTGTATTTAAATGCGAGATGGGTCGAAACAACCCACATTCCGTAGGGCCCTTGTCCTTCTTCAAGATCAGGGAAATAGAGGCCTCCGCAAGTGTAACGGGCAACGAACCCCGGGACAAGGAGTCATTAAACATATCTAATATTAAAGGGATCAACTGTCCTGCAAACGTCTTATAGAACTCAATGGGGAATCCATCAGGGCCGGGAGCTTTACTCGTCTGTAGTTACAACATTTTTAATTCTGAAGTTAACTGAGTTTCAAACTATTAAACCTGAACCAACTCCTGTGGTAGCTATATAAACAGACTTTAGCATGCCTTAATTAGGCAGTTTAGTTGAATTAACATGGTATAACCAATGTTGCATTTAAATACAAGAGTGCTCACTTCCTTCTACAAAGTGCAACAGTAACGGGCGGCACAGTAGCACAGTGGGCGACATGGTAGCACAGTGGTTAGCGTTGTTGCTTCATAGCACCAGGGCCCCAGGTTTGATTCTCGGCTTGGGTCACTGTCTGTGCAGAGTCTGTATGTTCTCCCTGTGTCTGCGTGGGTTTCCTCCGGGTGCTCCAGTTTCCTCCCACAAGTCCCGAAAGACGTGCTGGTTAGGTGAATTGGACATTCTGAATTCTCCCTCCGTGTGCCCGAACAGGTGCCGATATGTGGCGACTGGGGGCTTTTCACAGTAACTTCATTGCAGTGTTAATGTAAGCCTACTTGTGACAATAAAGATTTTAAAAAATATATAAAACTCAGAATTTCTTACGATAGTTAATTGAGCTTATGTTTGGTCGTGTGCCATTTTGGATTGCATAGCCAGGTCCATTTCCATACAAGATACTTGTATATGGCTTTCCATCCGTAGCCCATGCAGGTGCCAGTCCTATATTAAATAATTGAAAATATTGTTTATTATTCATTGATTTACAACTACCTAACCAATACATGCAGTCAGTAATTGATGTTAGCCATCACAATGCTGTCAACAAAACATAATTCAATTTATTTCCTGTGTATGAACCACATGTAGAATATCAAAAATGGAAAGTGTACTGTTGAATCAACATTGTTAACTGTTAAGTTAAGGTGTTACACATTTAGTTTGAGTTTTGTAAAAGAAAAAGTCCCAAAAAGCAACAAACAAAATTGACTGAGGACTAGCAAATAACGAACAATGTCCATCCGAATCCTGTCATTCAGGATCATGTGTCTCAGTTTGGACAATATAGTAACCTTTCGTGTTCCAACCTTGATCTGTTTTGCTGATACTGGTAAGGTCCCTAAGAAATTTAAGGTCATGGCGACCTCTTCTAACACCGAAAGGGAGCCAGGCATGTGGGCAATGGGAGATGACGCAAGGTGCAGCTTTGGTTATTCTTACTCCAGGGCGATGCTCTAGGGAGTATTCGTGGGCTGCCAGTAACAAGGCCCAGTGCTGGATTGGGCCTAGGAAGACATCAGGGTATTTACTGATAATCTTGTATTGTCCTCCAATGCCCAATTTAAACATTTCCAGCCAGTCCAGTCTGAACAGCTGGAGCCAATCTCCTCCCATGGGACTTGGTCCTGGTCCCCGCACAACTCTGCATGTTAGTCGGGCTGACTGTTGTCTATAGGTTACCGGGGTCATTGTGGTTCTCATAATTCGCGAAGGTTCCCCTGTGTAGGTGAATAACCTAGATCTGGTATATTTTAGACTTAGGTAGAATGCCAGTCTGGAGGCGATTAAAAGTCTGTTATCCAATGACGGTGATAGCAGCCCCCGTGTCCACATCCATCTCTAATGGGTGACCATGCAAAAGACGTTTCATCATTATAGGGATGACCTTGGTTGTGATGATGCAGTTCAACTGCATTGTCTCTTCGTCTGGAGGCTGGTATACCTGCATGGTATGAGCCTGTGCCGGCATTGGCTTTTTCCCTGGGTAGTACGCGGATTGCCAATTCTGGCAGCCTTGCTTGAGTTATGCCCTTCTTCAGCACTTAGACTAGTCCATTAGCTGGCACTTGCATGCCTCCGGAATGGTTTCTGTGGTATACCTGGGGTTTTCACGTGGTTTCCTTGACCACCAGGGAACCCCTGAAGTGTTGGCTTCCCGATGCAAGATCTCTGCTCCCAACCTGAGGATGCTACTGTCCGTGTCCCTTGTGGTTCCTGAGCCCCTGTCTCAGCGTTCTCCAGTGACAAAGCTATCCAAAGGCCATTTCCAGCCCTATATTGGCCTATATACTCAGAGAAATCACTGGCAGAACCCAATAAGCGACTATATTGGGTTCTGCCAGTAATTTCTCCGAGTCATTCTTAATTCCACACACCAGCCTATCGCGTAGCATCTCGGTCAGGGATGGGCTGAATTTGCAGTATTCCATCAGTTTCCATAACCCCCTCATGTGTCGCCACCACCTCCATAAAGGGGTGTCGGAACTCTTAAAATTGGGCTTTAAGATCCTGCACTGCAGAACCAAGACTATCAGAGAGATCCCCTTCACTGCTAGTAGCCATCATCTGTTGGTGTGTACCATATCAACATGGCAGGAAACCTCTCAAAGGCAGCTGCAGCACCAAAGACAGGGCCCCATCCCAACTCCTTCCAGGCACCGTGAATCAATGAGGATTAAAGCATATTGTCTCAACTTAAGTGTGCTGAAACATTGACCAACAAATATCGATACATAGTAAAAGCCATGCAAACCGAAAAAAGATATAAAGAGATGTGCACAAAGATAAAAACAAAGATCGAAGGATGTGCAGAGCCAGAGCTTGCGAAAACGCAGCCGCTCCCGCACTCACATCATGTGATCTCCCGTTAATTTATTTTAAATGAACTCAGGTGCCAATGTTTTATACTAGCACATTTGAGTGAATATAACTTATCATAACAATTTTTTTTCTCTAAAATTAAACCAAAATTCACACTCAGAAATTATGTTTTAAAATATTTTTGTCGATTTGCAATTTTTTTAGAAAGGATTTTTTTGACAACCAAATTCCATTCAATTTGTATTTATCTAGTGCCTTGAGTTTAGCAAAACCTCCCAAGGAATTTTGCAGTAGTGCTAACAAACAAAATGCACTAATTCAAAGTGCATTTAGGTCTTTCCTTCACCAAGATAAGGAATATACTGACACTCACCAAATATTGGATTGCCACGAAGAGCTTTTCCACCAAAGCCAAACATATGTGAATGATCTGCAGTTACTATTGAGAGAGTGTCAAAATCACTTGTCAAGTGGCTGGCTCTTTCAATAGCATCATCCAATTGAACTGCTTCATTTAAAGCTTGCATCGCTTTTCCATCATGGTGTCCATGGTCAATTCTCCCACTTTAAAAAAAAAGATAAAAATTGATTTAGTACTCATGAACAACATTTGCTCAGACTCAGCAACTGGTTAAACTCAAGAAAAAAATTCCATCCTCAAAAAGTTTCCCTTAATCAAAACTCTCAATCTAGCCCTTGCATCATGACCTTCCATTCCTTTCTCCCCACATGTTTATCTAGCTTTCCCTTAAATGCATGCAAGCTATTCACTTCAACTGTTCCATCTACTAGCGTGTTCCACACTCTAACCAATCTCTGGGTAAAGACACTCCTGAAATCCCCATTTCATCTATTCGTGACCATCTGATATTTTTGGCTCTTAGTTTTGGACTCCTCCACAAGTGGAAACATTTTCTCTATGCCTATCCTGTCAAAAGGTTTTATTAAAGATTTATTTCCAATCATCCCTCAGCCTCTCTTTTCAATAGTTAAGAGTTCCAACATGTTCAGTCTTTCTAGATAGGCAAATTTTCTGAGTTGTGGTAATGTGCAGGATTTTAAAAGTGAGGGTTCCAGCTTCAATCACAGGATTGTGTTGAATTACCTGATCTCAGCACAGGCAGCAACAACAGGGTGATAAATGGCTACTGTGCTCTTGGCTCGGGCGAAGAAATACTCAAACTTTCTGCTCTAAAGTGTTGTTTACTGTGGCTTGCTGTACACTACAATTGTAACCTTGCCAACCATAATCAGCTCTTGGGGATGACATTGCCAATTTTGTGCAATATTTATGTTGTGAATTCACACCATACATCATGAGAATTAGTAGACTTTCATCTTATTTGGTTGAGCTAGATTCAACTCCAGGTCCCAATGGTGATAGAACAGTATTCCAACTCATACTAAACGGATTGATAAATACAATTATTACCAGGCACTGGCACGTAAATATATAACCATGAAAATAAGTTCAATCAGCCATTAATAATGCCAATATTCATTGCATTATCAACTACTGATATTAATTTAGAAGTATTAACTGCCAGACTGATAGTGAACAATGATTCATCCTCCAATGGTTACTTCAACTCCAAAGATGTAAAGAGCAAAAATACTTCGAACATTGTGCAATTATTTCTGGAAAACTATAAGGCACAATTTTTAAATCAAATCTAACGAAGGTTTAAAGTACTTATCTTCAACAAACAGGAAAAATCCTTTGGGATTCTTACGAAGAATTTTAATGGCTTTTTCAGTCATTTCAACAATAGAAGGATCCAATGTCTTATTCCGATTTAACTCATATTTCATATCCTTGGGTTCAAATAAACCTAAAAATAAAATAAGATATGTCAATTATTCGTTACTTTGTTATTTGTGGGGAAAACTTTGTCTGTAAAATGCTAATCAGTGCACAGCTAAGGTCTTAATACATAGAGTCATGGAATGGTTATCGCACAGAAAAAAGCCATTTGACCCTCACAGTGTAAGAGCAATTAAGCTCATCCCATTTTGTGGCCCTTTTGGCATAGACCTACAAATGCCTGGGAACTGCAGATGCTTTTTTCACAGCCACATGGACCTCCACAGTGCAGAGGGGATGACCATGGAGATGCAGGCACAAGGAGGTGAACCCCATTAGGGTCCAGCTAATCGGACAGGTGCGAGTACCAGTGGCTCAGCCTGTCTTGGCAGGTAGCTTCTGACATTTTCATCCTCTTGCCTTCCTAGTTGACCAGCTGGACACATTGTCAGTGGTCAACAGATTTTGTTACTGGAGGCCCATTGTCCCCTGCATAGCCCCCCCAATGAAGGTCATTGTTGGCTGTTCAGATGGGAATGGATGTGTCTGCATCAAGTGTACTGAGTGGAGCTGAAGTTGTCTTGACCCGAGACGTGCTGTTTAGGAGAATGCTGTGCATTCAGAGTGAGGGGTTTGGTACCTGACAGTGTCATGCCACTCACCTGTCATGCTCTCCCAATGTCCCAGATCCTCCTGGTCCACTGTTTCCAGGTCAGAGGGGCATACTCCTGCTGCTCACTTCCTTGACCACCTCCAGCCATGCCTGCCTGGTAGAAGAAGGTGCCCTCTGCCTCCAGCCTTGAGGAGAGCTCACCAAGCTGAAGCCCCTTAGCTTCCTCAGTGGACACAGCCTTCTCCCACTGATCCTATGGGGATCTTAAATGATCCACCCTGATGAGCTTCTCTAGAATATACTATGGTCTGTTTAATTAGAAATCCTGCCTCAGACAAAATGTAATTTTGATCTCTATGGAGGGCAGAAGGAAAGAATAAAGACAGGCTCCTAATTGTTTGTCCTGACACAGAGTTTGTGTCTCAAACATTGTCCTAATGTTCGAAATAAACAGAGCCAGGAAAATTCAGCCCTTTGTGCCATCCTTGCAGCTTACTGCCCCACCCAGCTTTGTATCATCAAATTTGGATACATTACACTCAGTCCCTTCATCTAATTCAGTGATAGAGATTATAAATGGTTGAGGCTCAAGAACAGATTCTTGTGCCACTTCATTAGTAACAGCCCACCAAACTGAAAATGACCCATCTATTCCTAATCATTATTTTTTTTGTCCTTTGACCATATATGCAAATATACTACCTCTAACACCATAAGTCCTTATCTCGTAAAACAACCTTTTGTATGGCACTTCGTCAAATATCTTTTGAACATCCAAATATACAACATCCCATGGTTCTCCTTTACCCACTTGACTATTTGCATTCTCTAATAGATTTGTAAAACAAAATTTTCCTTTTATCAAATCATGTTTACTTTGCCCAATCATATTATGGTTTTCTAAGTGCTCTGTTATAGTTTCTTAACAACAGTTGGTCCTTTTCCCAGACTGATGACGTTTGCCGTTTTCCCAATTCTCGCCTTTTTTGAATAGAGGTGTTACATTTACTACCTTCTGATCCACTGGAATTTTGCAGGATCACAACCAGTATATCCACTACATTTTCGAACCCTAGGCCATCAGCTCCAGGGATTTGTCAGCTTTCAGTCCCTTTTCTTTACTCATATGAATTACTTTCAGTTCCTTACTCTCAGTAGACCCTACTATTTCTGCTAGACATTTGATATCCCCTAATGTGAAACAAGGCACAAAATATATATCTAATGTCCATACCATCTTATACCTCATATAAATTCCTCCCATCTCATCCTTTGAGCGAAGTGCATTTGCTTTTGTTACTTTCTTTCCTTTTTACATATTTGTGGAAGCCTTTGTTTACTCTAATTTTCTGTTTCCTCCTATAATTATTTTGGTAATCTTTTGTTGCGATTTAAAACTCTACCAAACCCTCAGGCTTACTACTTTTCCTGACAATAATCTTTGATTATAATACTCTCTTTAGTTAGTCAAAGATAGATCTCACGTGTTGTGGAATTTTTAAACTCTCAATGGAATACAGATGTGTCAAGAATCCTGAAAAATGTCTTTAAATCTTCACCATTCCACTTTATTGAAATATCAGGCTAGGTAATCAAGCATACAAGACAGACAGTAAAGAATTACCCAAAGATTATTGCTAATTTTTCTGTTGGCTATTATTACATATAGAATTTTAAAATTCTCTTTCTGTATTTGGGGTTTATATTATTATTTGTAATAAAGTGGGTGCAAGAGTGAAGGAAAGCAATTAGATGGTAGTATTAAGGACTACGGTGCTAAGGATTGCAGGACTGTTTGTGTATTAGGTTTGGGAGGAATGATTCATGTGAAGCACTCCCAGCTGAACTTGGTCAGAGAACTCTGGCCACTGGAGTCATTATCAGTAAAGCTGCTCCGACTCGCCCTCCTCCTCCTTCACTCATGGCAGTAAAGGCTGCTTCCTCGGTATCACAAAGTTACGGAGCGGATATCGATAAATCTGGAAATTGAATGATGGATTGCAGAGCTTATCCTGAATGGTGCAAATTATAGATGCGTGAGCATGCTATTGGTCTTTCCACGGGGCAGCAAGGTAGCACAGTGGTTAGCAGAGTTGATTCACAGCTCCAGGTTCCCAGGTTTGATTCCCGACTTGGGTCACTGTCTGTGCGGAGTCTGTATGTTCTCCCCGAGTTACGGGGATAGGGTGGAGGCTTGGGCTTAAGTAGGGTGCTCTTTCTAAGGGTTGGTGCAGACTCGATATTCCGAATGGCCTCCTTCTGCACTGTAAATTCTATGATTCTATGATTCCAGTGTCCATTGTCAAGCTTGTCTCACGCACGATAAAGTATGTAATGGTTTGAGTAGGGTTGCTAGATTCAGGATGAATTTCCTATTGTAGTTAACTAATCCTAGGAATGATCTTAACTGTGTTACATTTGTTGGTCATGGAGCCCCTTTATGTTCTGGGTGCGGCGATGACCAGCTAGGTCGCACGTTTCGGCAGCTCCCGGTGGAACGGACTTTTGGGCTCTTGATAGGAGCCCCAACGGCAATTTTAACGGCAAAAAACACTGTGCTGTAATCCAGAAGGGAATCCCCCCTGGACACGGATGGAAAAAAGAGAGGAAAGTGGCCGGATTGCAGTGGATCCTCTAGAGCAGCGGCCAGGAAGGCAGGCACAAAGCAAGATGGCGTCGGAAGGAGGCAGTTTAATATGGGGCCCTGACCAACAAGAGTTCCTGCGGCGTTGCGTGGAAGAACTCAAAAAGGAGATGAAGAAGGAGCTATTGGCCCCGATATTACAAGCGATTGAGGGGCTAAAGGAAAAGCAAAAGACCCAAGAACAGGAGCTTCGGGTTGTGAAGGCAAAGGCTGCTTAGAATGAGGACGACATACAGGGCCTGGTGGTGAAAACGGAGATGCACGAGGCACAACACAAAAGATGTGTGGAAAGGCTGGAGGTGCTGGAGAATAATGCGAGGAGGAAGAATTTAAGGATTCTTGGTCTTCCCGAAAGTGTAGAAGGGGTGGACGTCGGGGCATATGTGAGCACGATGCTGCACTCGTTAATGGGATCGGAGGCCCCGACAGGTCCGCTGGAGGTGGAGGGAGCCTATCGAGTTATGGCGTGAAGACCGAGGGCTGGAGAAATTCCTCGAGCCATAGTGGTGAGATTTCTCCGATATAAGGACAGAGAGATGGTCCTCAGATGGGCAAAGAAAACTCGGAGCAGTAGGTGGGAGAACGCGGTGATCCGCGTATATCAAAATTGGAGTGCGGAGGTGGCGAGAAGGAGGGCAAGCTTTAATCGGGCCAAGGCGGTGCTGCACAAACAGAAGATTAAATTTGGAATGCTGCAACCGGCAAGACTGTGGGTCACATATCAAGGGAAACACCACTACTTCGAAACGGCAGATGAGGCGTGGACATTTATTGTCGAGGAGAAACTGGAGTGAGCGGGCCATAAAAAGAACGTTTGGGACAAGGTGGGGGGGTGAATATGTGGAGTGATGGGGGGGAAAGAGGGAAGAGATGACTTCCCAAGTTGTTAATCCTGCGACCCTGTAACTTTTCTCTCTTCCCCATGTCGTGGGGGAGGGGGGGAGGGAGGATGAGGAGCTGAGGGCGCCGGCCATTGGGGGCGGGGCCAAAAGGGAAGCGCGGACTTTGTTCCCACGCTATGGTAATCACAGCGGGAACAGGGAAGCAAGAAGGAGGGGGCCTCGCACAGTGTGAGCCGAGGTCACGGGGGGAAGCCGAGGTCGGCCAGAGTTTGCTGACTTCTGGGAGCAACATGGGGGGTGCAATTACGCTAGTTTGGGATCTAGTGGGGGGGTGGGAGGGGTGGTTAACAGGGTTGCTGCTTCTGGGGAGAAGGGGGAGCTGGTATGGGGGGGGGGGGGTCGGGGCGGGGGGGGCGCCGCTTGAGGGAGATACGGCTACGTGGGAACCGGGTGAGGAGCTGGATTGAAAAAGGAGATGGCTAGTCATCAAGGGGGGGGGGGGTTAAAGAGCCCCCCAACCCGGTTGATCACGTGGAATGTGAGAGGGCTGAATGGGCCGATTAAGAGGGCACGGGTACTCGCACACCTAAAGAAACTTAAGGCAGATGTGGTTATGCTTCAGGAGACGCATCTGAAGCTGATAGACCAGGTCAGACAACACAAAGGATGGGTGGGGCAGGCGTTTCTTTCGGGGCTAGACGCAAAAAACAGGGGGGTGGCCATATTAGTGGGGAAGCGGGTAATGTTTGAGGCAAAGACTATAGTGGCGGATAGTGGGGGCAGATATGTGATGGTGAGTGGCAAATTGCAAGGGGAGGCGGTGGTATTAGTGAACGTGTATGCCCCGAACTGGGATGATGCCAACTTTATGAGGCGTATGTTAGGACGAATCCCGGACCTAGAAGTGGGGAAGTTGGTAATGGGTGGAGATTTTAATACGGTGCTGGACCCAGGGCTGGACAGATCGAGGTCCAGGACCGGAAGGAGGCCGGCTGCAGCTAGGGTTCTTAAGGACTTTATGGAGCAGATGGGAGGAGTAGACCCCTGGAGATTTAGTAGACCTAGGAGTAAGGAGTTTTCGTTTTTCTCCTCTGTCCACAAAGTTTATTCACGAATAGATTTTTTTGTTTTGGGAAGGGCACTGATCCCAAAGGTGACGGGGACGGAGTACACGGCTATAGCCATTTCGGATCATGCTCCACATTGGGTGGACCTGGAGATAGGGGAAGAAAAACAACAGCGTCCACCCTGGAGAATGGACATGGGATTATTGGCAGATGAGGGGGTGTGATTAAGGGTGAGGGAGTGTATTGAAAGGTACTTGGAACTCAATGATAATGGGGAGGTACAGGTGGGAGTGGTCTGGGAGGCGTTGAAGGCAGTGGTTAGAGGGGAGCTGATATCTATTAGGGCACATAAAGGAAAGCAGGAGGGTAGGGAAAGGGAGCGGTTGTTGAAAGAACTTCTGAGGGTGGACAGACAATATGCGGAGGCACCGGAGGAGGGACTGTACAGGGAAAGGCAAAGGCTACATGTAGAATTTGACTTGTTGACTACGGGTAATGCAGAGGCACAATGGAGGAAGACACAGAGTGTACAGTACGAATACGGGGAGAAGGCGAGCAGGTTGCTGGCCCACCAACTGAGGAAAAGGGGAGCAACGAGGGAGATAGGGGGGGTGAGAGATGAGGAGGGAGAGATGGAGCGGGGTGCGGAGAGAGTGAATGGAGTGTTCAAGGCATTTTACGAAAGATTATATGAAGCTCAGCCCCCAGATGGGAAGGAGAGAATGATGTGCTTTCTGGATCAGCTGGAATTTCCTAAGGTGGAGGAGCAGGAGAGGGTGGGACTGGGAGCACAGATTGAGATGGAGGAAGTGGTGAAAGGGATTGGGAGCATGCAGGCGGGGAAGGCCCCGGGACCAGACGGATTCCCAGTTGAATTCTATAGGAAATATATGGACTTGCTGGCCCCGCTACTGATGAGAACCTTTAATGAGGCGAGGGAAAGGGGGCAGCTGCCCCCGACTATGTCAGAGGCAACGATATCGCTCCTCTTAAAGAAGGAAAAAGACCCGCTGCAATGCGGGTCCTACAGGCCCATTTCCCTCCTGAATGTGGACGCTAAGATTCTGGCCAAGGTAATGGCAATGAGGATAGAGGATTGTGTCCCGGGGGTGGTTCATGAGGACCAAACTGGGTTTGTGAAGGGGAGACAGCTGAATACAAATATACGGAGGCTGCTAGGGGTAATGATGATGCCCCCACCAGAGGGGGAAGCGGAGATAGTGGTGGCGATGGATGCCGAGAAAGCATTTGATAGAGTGGAGTGGGATTATTTGTGGGAGGTGCTGAGGAGATTTGGTTTTGGGGATGGGTATATCAGGTGGGTACAGTTGCTGTATAGGGCCCCGATGGCGAGCGTGGTCACGAATGGACGGGGGTCTGCGTATTTTCGGCTCCATAGAGGGACGAGGCAGGGATGTCCTCTGTCCCCGTTACTGTTTGCACTGGCGATTGAGCCCCTGGCCATAGCATTGAGGGGTTCCAAGAAGTGGAGGGGAGTACTCAGGGGGGGAGAAGAACACCGGGTATCTCTGTATGCGGATGATTTGTTGTTATATGTGGCGGACCCGGCGGAGGGGATGCCAGAGATAATGCGGATACTTGGGGAGTTTGGGGATTTTTCAGGGTATAAACTGAACATGGGGAAAAGTGAGTTGTTTGTGGTGCATCCAGGGGAGCAGAGCAGAGAGATAGAGGATTTACCGTTGAGGAAGGTAACAAGGGACTTTCGCTACTTGGGGATCCAGATAGCCAAGAATTGGGGTACATTACACAGGCTTAATTTAACACAGTTGGTGGAACAGATGGAGAAGGACTTTAAGAGATGGGACATGGTGTCCCTGTCATTGGCAGGTCGGGTACAGGCGGTTAAAATGGTGGTCCTCCCGAGATTCCTTTTTGTGTTTCAGTGCCTCCCGGTGGTGATCACGAAGGCTTTTTTCAAAAGAATCGAGACGAGTATTATGAGTTTTGTGTGGGCTGGGAAGACCCCGAGAGTGAGGGGGGGATTCTTGCAGCGTAGTAGGGACAGGGGGGGGCTGGCACTACCGAGCCTAAGTGAGTACTACTGGGCCGCCAATGTTTCAATGGTGTGTAAGTGGATGGGAGAAGGGGAGGGAGCGGCGTGGAAGAGATTGGAGAGGTCGTCCTGCAGGGGGACTAGCCTGCAAGCAATGGTGACGGCACCGTTGCCGTTCTCACCAAAGAAATACACCACAAGCCCGGTGGTGGTGGCTACATTGAAAATTTGGGGGCAGTGGAGACGGCATAGGGGAAGGACGGGAGCTTCGGTGCGGTCCCCGAAAAGAAACAATCATAGGTTCGTTCCGGGGAGAATGGATGGGGGATTTGGAGCATGGCAAAGAGCTGGGGTAGTATAACTGAGAGATCTGTTTGTAGATGGGACGTTTGCGAGTCTGGGAGCGCTGACGAAAAAATATGGGTTGCCCCAAGGGAATGCATTTCGGTACATGCAATTGAGGGCTTTTGCGAGGCAACAGGTGAGGGAATTCCCGCAGCTCCCGACGCAGGAGGTGCAGGATAGAGTGATCTCAGAGACATGGGTTGGGGATGGTAAGGTGTCGGACATATACAGGGAAATGAGGGACGAGGGGGAGATCATGGTAGATGAGCTGAAAGGGAAATGGGAAGAAGAACTGGGGGAGGAGATTGAGGAGGGGCTGTGGGCTGATGCCCTACGTAGGGTAAACTCATCGTCCTCGTGTGCCAGGCTAAGCCTGATACAATTCAAGGTGTTATACAGGGCGCATATGACTGGAGCACGGCTTAGTAAATTTTTTGGGGTAGAGGATAGGTGTGCGAGATGCTCGAGAGGCCCAGCGAATCACACCCACATGTTCTGGTCATGCCCGGCACTACAGGGGTTCTGGGTGGGGGTGGCAAAGGTGCTTTCGAAGGTGGTGGGGGTTCGGGTCGAACCAAGCTGGGGGTTGGCTATATTTGGGGTTGCAGAAGAGCCGGGAGTGCAGGAGGCGAGAGAGGCTGACGTGTTGGCCTTTGCGTCCCTAGTAGCCTGGCGCAGGATATTGTTAATGTGGAAGGAAGCCAAACCCCCGGGTGTGGAGACCTGGATAAACGACATGGCAGGGTTTATAAAGTTAGAACGGATTAAGTTCGTGTTAAGGGGTTCGGCTCAGGGGTTCACCAGGCGGTGGCAACCGTTCGTCGATTACCTCACAGAAAGATAGAGGGAATGGAAAAGAAGTAGACAACAGCAGCAACCCAGGGGGGAGGGGGGAATCGAACGGACTCTCAGCGATGTTATTGTATATGTATAATATGTATAGGTATTTGTTATAGGTAATTGTATATTGGATTGTTGGATTGTATTTTTGGAGAGTATTTATTTTGAACAAGGCAGTTGCCATTCAGTTTTGTTTTTGATTATACATTATTTATTTATTTGTTTAAAACTGGCCACTGTTATTTATATTGCTTTATTGTTGTGTAAAAGAAACACTACGTACTGTTATGTTTGGCCAAAAATCTTGAATAAAATATATATTTTTTTAAAAATGGAGCCCCTTTATGTTTATCCTTCCCCATACAGACCTTGCACAGCCCACTTCTCCATTGCTCCCCTTGTCTTCATCAGTCCACCATCACCTCGCACAACACCGCTGGTCGAACTTCGAGTCAGTCAAAGTAGAAACTGCACGAGTCCCGCAGCACAGTATTGTTTACACAGACAACAGGGTCAAGCATCGGGAACAGAAGTCTCTTGCAGTCCACAACCTCAGGCGCAGTACTGGTCAGAATCAGTCAAAGTGGAGGCTGCACGAATCCTACAGCACAATTTTGCCCTTAAAGACAAGGTCGGCATGGAGATGAAGGGCATGCATCGCTTTGTCCCAGCAGTGTGACCAGCAGTGCAACAGGAGCAGTGAAGCGCTTTGGCAGGCAGGCTATGTATGTTTCACTCACCTTGAAGCCTCAAGCAAACTGAGGTCCAACTCCTTTTCAAAAGGAGTAAAGGGCGATGTGATTTTCTAAGCTGCGCATATGAAGACGTGGGGTTCACCCTGCAAAGGGTCTCACTCCTCACCTCACCATCCATTATAGGTCCCAGCACCCATTCCCATTTTGTCTTCACCCCGTCCACAAAGTCTGAATACTCAGTTAGAATTCGCCCATAAATACCAGACATGCTACCTCCTCCGACCCCGCCAACGAAAGAGTCCTTTCCAACAGAGATGTCTGTGGTGCCTCGTAAATGTTGAGAAGGCCACCCATACAAAATTCCTTCCCTGGAACTACCTGAACAAGAATTTCTCCAAGCTGGCAAACCACCCTTCTCCAAGCAAATCCCCGAATCACTCCAGCCTTTCCCTTCCCGCACCCCGAACCTGGCGTTGAATCATGACGGCTCAAATAAGTGATTCTCTCAGATATGGGAAAACTTCAACAGGGATCCAAGCTTAAAATACTGCCTGAATTGTCTTCGGGGGGGGTCGGAGAATCGCCGGGGGCTGGCGTGAATCCCGCCCCCGCCGGTTGCCGAAGTCTCCGGCACCGGATATTCGGCGGGGGCGGGAATCGGGCCGCGCCGGTTGGCGGGCCCCCCCCGCTGGATTCTCCGGCCCGGATGGGCCGAAGTCCCGCCGATAAATTGCCTGTCCCGCCGGCGTGGATTAAACCATCTTTTGAACGGCGGGACAAGGCGGCATGGGCGGGCTCCGGGGTCCTGGGGGGGCGCGGGGCGTTCTGGCCCTGGAGGGTGCCCCCACGGTGGCCTAGCCCGCGATCGGGGCCCACCGATCCGCCGGCGGGCCTGTGCCGTGGAGGCACTCTTTCCCTTCCGCCTCCGCCACGGTCTCCACCATGGCAGAGGCGGAAGAGACTCCCCTCCACTGCGCATGCGTGGGAAACTGTCAGCGGCCGCTGACGCTCCCGCGCATGCGCCGCCCCGAGATGTCATTTCCGCGCCAGCTGGCGGGGCAACAAAGGCCGTTTCCGCCAGCTGGCGGGGCGGAAATTCCTCCAGCGTCGGCCTAGCCCCTCAATATTGGGGCTCGACCGCCAAAGATGCAGAGCATTCCGCACCTTTGGGACGATGCGATGCCCGTCTGATTGGCGCCGTTTTGGGCGCCAGTCGGCGGACATCGCGCCGTTTCGGGAGAATTGTGCACCAGATCATTAAGGTAGACACACCCACTGGGTTTGAGGGGAAAACGGAAGCGAGGCTGTCACCAACACACGCAGACTAGGGATGGGATTCTCCCCTACCCGGCGGGGCGGAATGTTCCAGCATAATGGAATGGCGGGAACCACTCCGGCGTCGTTACGCACCTTTAGGAGCCAAGCCCTCACCTTGATGGGCTAGGCTGTAGGCCCGCGCCGGAGTGGTTTGCGCTCCACCGGCTGGCGGGTAAGGCCTTTGGCGCCACGCCAGCCAGGGCCGAAAGGTCTACGCGGGTCGGCGCATGCGCGGGAGCGTCAGCGGCTGCCGACGTCATCCCCGCGCATGCGCAGTGGAGGGGGTCTCTTCCCCCTCTGCCATAGTGAAGACCATGGCGACGGCGTAAGAAAAAGAGTGCCCCCACGGCACAGGCCCACCCGCGGATCGGTGGGCCCCAATCGCGGGCCAGGCCACCGTGGGGGCACCCCCCGGGGCCAGATCGCCCCCCCCCCAGGGCCCCGGAGCCTTCCAGCGCCGCCTTGTCCCGCCGTTCAAAAGGTGGTTTAATCCATGTTGGCGGGACAGGCATTCCAGCAGCGGGACTTCGGCCCATCGCGGGCCGGAGAATCGGCGGGGGTGGGCCCGCCGACCGGTGCGGTGCGATTCCCACCCCTGCCGACCGGCGCGGCGCAGTTCCCGCTCCCGCCGAATCTCTGGTGGCGGAGACTTCGGGACACAGCGGGGGCGGGATTCACGCCAGCCCCCGGCGATTCTCCGACCCGGTGTGAGGTTGGAGTATTCCGCCCTAGATTCTCAAAATGACCTCACCTCATTCTGTCCCCATACAGAATCTGGATCACTGTGCCACCCCAACACCTTCTCAGCATTAGCCACCCAATAATAACAAAGCAAATTCGGCAATGCTAGGCTCTCTGACTGCCTATCCATTTGAAGTACTACCTTACGGATCCTCGGAATCTTGCCTGCCCATATAAAGGATGAAATTAACCCATTAACCCTCCCAAAAAAGGATTTATGGGGAATGATAGGAAGACATTGAAACAAAAAAAACCTTGAAGAATATTCATTTTAATAGGCTGGACTCTGCCTGCCAGGGACAGGTGAAGGTTGTCCCACTTTTGCAGATAGGACGTAACCTCGTCCACCAGACTTGCAAAGTTCAACTTATGAAGCCGGGCCCTATCATGAGCCAGCCGGACACCCAGAAACCTGAAGCTAGAGCTGGCCAACCGAAAAGGCAACACCTCCCAAGTCGGCCCCCCTTCCTGGGGGGGTTAACACTCGCTCTTTTCCAGATTCAACTTGTAACCAAAGTTCCTCAATAGCTCCATTATATCATCCATGGTGGGGACCGGGGCCGTAACATAAAGCAGCATATTGTCAGCATATAGGGACACCCTATGCTCCACTCCTCCCCTCCTTATCCCCTTTCACTTATCCATAGCCTTGAGGGCTTTTGGTAAGTGCTCAATCACTAATGCAAATAGGAGGGGAGTTATCAGACACCTCTCTCTAGTCCCCCTATTCAAATGGAAATACCCCAAACCCAAGAAATTGGTAGAAACATTAGCCAAGGGGGTCCTACTCAACAACTGTACCCATGAAATCAATTTTGGCCCTGGACCAAACTTCTCCAGAACTTTGAAAAGGTACCTCCACTCCTGTGAGGTACCTGTCAAATGCCCTTTCTTTGTTTTTCCGCTGTTTTTTCTTCTCTTGGTGGATGGGGTGGGTATGGTTATTTGGGGTTTTTGTCATGTTAGGTCTGTGTATCATCTGCTGTGGGTAATGTGGGTTTGTTGTAAAATTTATTGTAAAATGGAAAATTCCTAATAAAAATATATTTTTTTAAAATGGGGCTGCAAAGGCCTTTGGTCGACTTACCCATTAGATATTTGGTTGTTTTTACATCAACAGCATCAAATTGCTCTTTGTTCCACACATACTTTGCGTCCTGGAAAATATTAGAGTGGAACACTTTGTGAAATTTGCACATAATTATTGGATAAAGTATTCAATGAAGATCTGCTGTGAAAACTATCAGTCATTACCTTTCTGACACTCAGCCATTTATTAATCAGATTTACTTTATCTTTCCGAATGCCATTTTGTGTGGCAAGGTCAGGATACTCGGGATCAGGAGTCCCTTCAGGAGTCATATATATTCTTCCTCCTCCAAGAATGACCTAGAAAAATAAACAAATATTCAGTTACTCCCTCAAAATAATTTTAAATTGAGTTAAACCGTCAACAACTAAAAGGCTGCAGAACCATTGATCTAACTCAGTGAATTGTGCAGAGATCCTTACTAGCTAAACTCAGTGCAATCTACAATTAAAAGTTGTACTGTTGGCTGGCATTATGTTTCACAGAAATAGTTCTGAGTCCAGAAGCTACAAAAAATAATCTGTGGCACAGTGGTTAGCACGGCTGCCTCACAGCGCCAGGTGCCTGGGCTCGATTCCTGCCTTGGGTGACTGTGTGGAGTGTGCTCTTTTTCCCCTTGTCTATGTGGGTTTCCTCCAGGTGCTCGTTTCCTCTCCCAGTCCAAAGATGTGCAGAATAGGTGGATTGGCAATGATCAATATGCAGGGTTACGGCAATATGGCGAGGGAGTGGGCCTCGGTAGAGTGCTCTTTTCCAGAGTCGGTGCAGACTCAATGGGCTGAATGGCCTCCTTCTGCAATGTAGGGATTATGAACAATACAGCACAGGAACAGGCCCTCTATGGATTTTAATGTAATCCTGGGCTAATATTGATGTGATAAAGACCATCCTTATTTACTCTGCACAGTGCCCTGCAAAATTATACATTTTCTCACATAAATAGACCAGATATCTACTTTCATAAGATAGTTTTGTTTTTGGCAAAATCAGTACCACTCTCACTTCTGAGTAAGAAGATCATCAGCTGGATTCTCCATCGGCGGGATCCTCCGTTTCGCCGGCAGCGCACTCACGCCCGTGGATTTCCCGAAGGCGTGGGGATGTCCACAATGGGGAACCCCATTGGCCGGCTGACGGGGCGGACAATCCCGCCCGAGTTTGAGCCATACTTCATGATCTAATCACACTATCTATACCGATATTGAGTCTCAGACAGGATGTAGTCTTAAAGTGAGCACCATCTACTTGCGCCAGAGATCTCAAGGGCACAATTTAAAGAGCTGGAATTCTATCTGGTCCAACATCCTCCTCAACTGACAACAACAAAAACAGACTGGACAATAGTTTTGTTTGGAGAACCTTCCTTTACTTTAGCACGTCTGCAGAATCTCACAAGGAGCTATACAAATGCAAATAGTTCTTTCAGATTATTTTTTGACAATTGTTCTCGCAATTGCAGCAATTTTGTGATTCTGTGAATTATAGGTAATTTAGCAAGTACATTTACATAAAACATGGCTTTTCAAAAACAAGGGCCTAAAAATTGTCTATAACCCAAATCGGGGTAAAATCCACATCCGACAAGTACTGCAATGCAATGAATACGGCCACAGGCACAGCCATGGCAAATTGGTTTTATTATTGTACCAGTGAGCTGTTAACATCAGCCAAGGAGGCAACTTCGATGGGATTAGGGCTACATCTTGTGTAACACCAGCACCCACCCTGTGGGCCAAATGGTCTGTTTCAGTGTTTGAATATCTTCATGTATTTGTCAGTTCATGTGTGAATGTGAAGGATAGCGCAGACTGGAAATCTTTCCTTAATTCCATTGTTTAAATCTTTTTTTCTTCTAGTTGAGAGTCCAACAATTAGACTGGATTGATTTTTCTTGCATAATATTATGGTACCAAACAACACTGATAAAGGTGTAATTACTTTTTATTACATGTGAGATTACAACTTTATTTTTAATTTGATTAACTTCTGTTTTTTTGTGCAGCACAACTGTAAATTTGCTGTTTCCTAATACTGATCAGTATTTTAGTAATTTAGCACAATGCTTGCCAACTATTGGTTCAATCTGTGATTAGTCAATAATTTACAATTGAAACTCTGCTCTTCCCCAATCAGTGAAACCATTCCAACTTGTGGCAGTCTGAGAATGTTTTAAAACTTTCCATTTAAGCTCATTTACATATTGACAAATACAAGATCTGCACAAACCATCAAAATCAAGCTGTATTGTTTCATGGACCACGAAGGGAATCCACACAGAGTTGTAGAACAAAATAAAGTTTTATTACAATAACTATTACTTACACGGCACAAAAGATCCCAGCCAGGTGTCTCCTCTATGTCGGTACCCAAACTGGCTGACTTTTCATAGAATCGAAAACTTTACAGTGCTGAAGGAGGCCATTGGGCCCATTGAGTCTGCACCGGCAGAGCACCCTATTTAAGCCCACACCTCCACCCTGTCCCTGTAGCCCAGTAACTCCACCTAACCTTTTTGGTGACTTAGGGCAATTTAGCATGGCCAATCCACCTAACCTGCATGTCTTTGGACTGTGGAAGAAAACCAGAGCATCCGGAGGAAACCTATGGAAACACAGGGAGAAAGTGCAGACTCTGCACAGACAGTGACCCAAGCTGGGAATCGAACCTGGGACCCTGGAGCTGTGAAGCAACAATGCTACCCACTGTACTACCGTGCCACTCACATTAAAGACATTTAGCTATACATGGTTTCGGGTTCCCCACCTCCTTTAGCGAGGAGCTCATATTGTAGCCATCTGGGATGGCCACTTCCCGATTACAAAATGGACACTTTGCAAAGATTGCAGGGAAAATGGAAAATACTGAGAAAACAAGCAGGTTCAGGGTTTGTCTGTTTATTGGTGCCGCAGCTCCCAGACAAGACCAAAACTGCAAATCCATTAGCATACTAATGGGCCATCTCCGGGGACAAAAGAGTAACATTTAAGTAAACGATACTAAGGCAGACACCCCGGCGCCAGAGGAGACCGAAACAAAGCAGGCCAACGGCCACCTAGGACACGCCCAGCCATCAGGGCGCCCACCCCTTTATTGGAAGAAATCGATAGGAACGATCAAGAAATGGCCCAATTGATTGGGGCCAAGTCCAAGGCCCGCCCAAAAGCGCGCAAAGCCCCCTTTGGGTATAAGAAGGAACCCCCAAGTGAGAATCGCTCTCTTGGCTCCGGCTCTCACCGTGGAGAGACCTGTCCACCAGCTGCACCAGAACACGTGAGTCCAAGGTCAACGCTCGATACCAGACGGACGACCTTAGCTGTTATCCCGTACCAGTTCCACCCCAGCAGCCTCAGAACCGAACAACGGCCATTGTTCCTCTGACTGAGTGGGCGCCCAAAAACATACGAACGTCCAAATTAGGGGCAGTATTGGCCACTCGGCCCATCGAGCCTGCCGCACCATTCAATAGAATCATGGCTGAACTAATTTTTAAAAATATATTTTTACTAAAGTTTACATTTTTACACTGTACATAAAGATGGATGAGGTGGCTACAGTTTACATGTTGTTCTTTTTCCGCATTGCGCCACCCAACCCCCACCACCACCCTCGCCCCTCCCCTCCGCTATTTCCGGGTCTTATCCTATGCTCTTTATTTCACTGTGGGTGGTGATGCAGTGTTTGTTTTTGGGCAATGTCCTCCTTCTCTCTTCCCTCTCCCTGTTGCTCGGCCATCCTCCTTTCCTTCCCACTCTACCCCATCTGTTGTCCCTTTTGGGGTTCTTTTTATGTGTCTTGTGTTGGGCCCTCTGGTCCCTGTGTCAGTCTCTCTCTGGTCTCCCCCTTGGTGTTTCCTCCAGTCTCTCTTCCCCCCCCCCCCCCCCCCAGTTTCCCCCTTCTCATTCTGGTGGCTCCTGTGCATCTCCCCTAACCCCCCATCAGTTGTTGGTTTCGAACAGGTCTTGGAGCAGGTTGGTGAATGGCCCCCTCGCTTTGTGGAAGCCACCTTCAGACGGTGTACTTGATTTTCTCCAGGTGGGGACATTTTGACAGGTCTGCCAGCCAGTTTGCAGCTGTGGGTGGTGCTGCTGATCACCAGTTGAGCAGGATTTTCCGGCGGGCGACCAGGGAAGCAAAGGCAAGGGCATTGGTTCTCTTCCCGATATGAATTTCTGGCTGGTCCGATACCCTGAAGACTTCCAACCTCGGCACGGCTTAACCCTCACCCCCACAATCTTGACATTGCCTCAAAGAAGGATGTTCAGAACCCAACAAGTCTTGAGCATGCCCAGAATGTGTGGGCATGTATGGCCGGGCCTCCTGGCTCCATTCACATTTGTCCTCCACCTCCGGAAGTACCTTCTGATTCAGGTTCTTGTCAGGTGTGCTCTGTGTACCGCTTTCAGCTGCATGAGGCTTAGCCTTACACAGGAGGAGGTGGAGTTGGTCCTGATCAGTGTTTCGTTCCAGATGTCCCCATCCTACTTTCGTCCATCGCGTCCTCCCATTTTTCCTTTGTTTCGTCCCGTGGGCAGCGTGTTCTTTCTAAAAGCCGTTTGTATATGTCTCTGCAGATCCCCTTTCCCAGACTGTCCGTGTTCAGTAACTCCTTCAACATTGTGGGCAGGATTCTCCGACACCCCACCGGGTGGGAGAATCGCTGGGGGTCGGCGTGAATCCTGCCCCTGCCGTCCTCCTAATTCCCACGCCCCCCCAAAAATTGCCCCGCCGTAAGTCGCGCCACCCGCCTCGGAGAATGGCAGGGTCCGGTGCAACTCAATGGGCCCCGGGGCTGACCGAATTCTCCGGCCCGCGATGGGCCGAAGTCCCGCCAGTTCTTTGCCAGTCCCGCCGCTGTAAATTAGAGTAGGTCCCTTACCGGCGGGACCTGGCTGCGCGGGCGGGCTCCGGGGTTCTTGGGGGGTTGCAGGGGGATCTGGCCCCGGGAGGTGCACCCACAATGGCCTGGCCCGCGGTCGGGGCCCACCGATTCGCGGGCGGGCCTGTGCCGTGGAGGCACTCTATTGTTCCGCACCAGAGGCCGTGGTCCTCCGCCATTCCCGGTGCGGAAGCGAATCCCTCTGCGCATGCCCAGGGATGATGCCAGCACGCGCTGGCGCTCCCACGCATGCGCCGACACGCGCCGGCCAGCGGAGGCCCTTCAGCGCGGCTCCAAGCCCCTTTCCCGCCGGCCAGTGGGGCGCCAACCACTCCGGGGCGGGCCTAGCCCCTGAAGGTGCGGAGGATTCCGCACCTTTGAGGCTGCCCGACGCCGGAGTGGTTCACGCCTCTCCTTCCCACTGGGACCCCCCGCCCCGCCGGGTAGGGGAGAATGCCGCCCTGTGTCTCTCAGGGCCCTTGGGTACATTGCCGTCTCCTTGTGGAGAAAGGTTTTGAATTGCAAATGTCGGAGTTCCTATCCGTTCAGTAGTTCCAGTCTCTCTGTCAGCTGGGTTGCTAATCTGTCCCCTGTGTAAAAGTCCCGAACTGTCAGTGTCCTCCCCATCCTTTCTTCACCTCTTAAAGATGGCGTCTAGCATGGCTGATGGAAACCTGTGGTTGCCGCAGATGGGAGCCATGGTGGACACCTCGGTTAGACAGAAGCGCTGTTTTATCTGGTTCCAGGTTTTCAGTGTTGCGCCTACCACTGGGCTGGTTGAGTGTTTTGCTGGGGGGGATGGAAGTGCTGTCTTGGCGAGGGCCCAGAGGGTTGTTCCTGTGTAGGAGGACTCCTCCATCCTCACACATTCCTTGTTTGGTTCCTTCACCCTTCCCCTCACATTCTCGGCCGTGGTTACCCAGTGGTACTATTGCAAGTTCAGGAGGGCCAGGCCTACCATGCTTCTTCTCCTTTGCAGTGTTGGTTTAGGGATTCTTGGATTCTCTCTCTCGCCCCCCCCACAAACACAAACACCACAATCATTTTGTCTATTGCTTGGAAAAAGGCCTTGGTGATGTAGTATGGATCTGAACAGGAAGAGGAACCTGGGCAGTATGTTCATCTTGTTCGTCTGCACCCTCCCCGCCAGGGAAAGCGGGAGTGGTGGCTGATCTCATTTTAACCTCAACTCCACATTCCTGCCTAGCCTCTATTGCCATCGTCAATTCACCCCTTGTGAGTAACCAAAATTTAAATGGTTAAAAAGGACTATTCAAGAACGTACAGGACAATTTACTCGATATATTGGGGTACAACTGCAATTCATAAATATTTAAATCACGTAATTTTTTTAGAACATTCTCAAAGGTCAGCAAACAGGCGCAGTTAGTTTGCTGAATTAGATTAATTCATCCTGGGGATATTGCCAGTTTTGTGGGCAGGACCAGCTTCTAGCATGATGTTTTTAAAACTAGTGCAAAAGATCACAGAAATGCCATTGTGCTGAATTCAATTTGTACTTAAAATTCTGCTTTTTTTGCGCGTTTGTTATGCCAATTTTGGACAAATTACTTGAGGAAAACAACAGTTCGGAGCACAAACTCTAAAATAGCAGGTTTAGAGAACATATAATCATGAATATTTTTCCATTTTTAACGTGACTCATGCCAATAAACGTTTTCAAAGAAACAGAAAAATGGCTGCAAATTTCAGTGATCTTAAAATCACCCAAAAGATCAAAGTAGAATTCTAGAAAAAAAATCTTAATTTCCTGCTGCACCTAAAATTCTCAGCTTTATTCTTGCACCAACACAATTGCAGGAAATTTGCACATGCAGCTCTTGAGCAAGGATGGAGCTAAGATGCAGCTATCAATGTTGAGTCTAAAAAAGATCAAGGACATTTGAGGGTAGCATCATTATATGTGTACCCGAGTTTTTCTTGATGTTTTAAGCTGGGCCAATATGGAACAGGATAAGTTGGGATCTATGGAGGGTGGAGGTTGGGAGTCTAACAAGGAAAAAAATGTACGTAAAATGCAGAGGAACTGTGGTAAAGATAGAGGTTGCCAATGTTGCTAAAATGGAAATATGTAGTCTGGCTCATGAATACAATGTGAAATTTATGACTCAATTTATGGTTTAATAGTATGTCGAGATTGTTAACTATTCAACCCAAAAGAATAGCTGAGGAGGTGAGGAGAGTGATCAAACCAAAGATGATGGGCAGGATCCCCCCCTTCCCCCGCCCCCGCAGCCCCCCCCCCCCCCCGCCGTGCAGCATGTTTTGTCGTGGCAGAGGAGGCCCACCATTGGACATTGTCCAGACCTTTCGGTCCCGCTGCTGTCAATGGTGTTTCCCGGTGTTCCCATCCTCTGCCACTGTGTGGAGTGTGCCATCGACTAACCGGAAGATTCCACCTGCGGGTCCAACCACATAATCCTGCCCGATGTCTTTGGTTTTCCTGTTACTTAGCCACACTATGTTGAGGCTCAAACGGACCACGAACCTACAGCACAGGTGCAGTGAATAGAAGTGTTATTGATGGGCCTCATTCTCTTACAGATTGAAAATTGACCCTGTCCCTGTAGAGGGTTCCACTGAAAAGCAATACAGAGGGCGGTGGATGAGAATTGCCGGCATAGATCTTTGAAGGAATCCCAATTAAGATAGTGTGGTGGTGGGGCTGGGAAACCGCCACATGAATGGCTGCATTCAGACAAGTAGGAATGGAGTTATACGATGACAGTCCTATGAAGCTGGATGAATGAGGAATAGAACACAAATAAATATTGGAAGTACGGTATCATAGTGGTTAGCACAATTGCTTCACAGCTCCAGGGTCCCAGGTTCGATTCCCGGCTTGGGTCACTGCCTGTGCGGAGTCTGCACCTTCTCCCCGTGTGTGCGTGGGTTTCCTCCAGATGCTCCGGTTTCCTCCCACAGTCCAAAGATGTGCCGGTTAGGTGGATTGGCCATGCTAAATTGCCCTTAGTGTCCAAAATTGCACTTAGTGTTGGATGGGGTTACTGGGTTATGGGGATAGGGTGGAGGTGTGGGCTTGGGTGGGTGCTCTTTCCAAGAGTTCATGGGCCGAATGGCCTCCTTCTGCACTGTAAATTCTATGATTCTATCAAATGGTTTGATCACTGTTGAGACATATAATTAAATGAAGTTAACCTCAGCAAAAGGCTAAAATTGCATTAGAAGTGTGGAAAGTAGTAGTAAACAGAATGTTTAACTAGTTGTCCAAGCAAAACTTATTATTGGATTAACAAATTAATTAAAGTAATCTTTTGTTCAGAATGCCAGACTTAAGAGTCACTGTGATTTTAAAATGAACACTGATGGCACACCTGTACCACATGGACTGCAGCACTTCAACAAAGTTACTCATAATGGAGAGCAATTTGGAATTTACAATAAATGCTGGCCGAGCCAGCGACTCACGCATCCTGTGAAAGAACAAAAAAAACTAACCTCTGAACCTTATAAAAATAAACAAAACTTACGTCAATATCTGTATTATGTACGAGCTGAAAAGCAATGTCTTTGCAACCACCTTTAAGTGCATCAGGTGGCAAGTTGGCATCGCTGTACCAATTCCTGTCTGCAACATGGGCGTAACTAGCACCTGGAGAAGCATGTTGAACTCGGGTGGTTGTCACAATGCCTACTGACTTTCCTGTGGAAAAATACAAATTGAAAGATTAGCTAATGTAGATTAAATTAGTGTAGCGAAACAGTCACAGTTAGGTTTACCATAAATCAAATCAAAGAGTCATAGATGTAAGATAGTGATCAATAAATCAAAAAGGGAAGTAAGGGGGAAATTCTTCACTCAGAGTGGTTAGAATGTGGAAGTCACTATTTTACGCTATTCCAATTTGATGTAATATTAGCCATTTAGCTTTGAAGGATCATTAAAATGTTGTGACATCCTTTACCTGATAGGCATATACACAAAGCTTTGCAAAAAAAATTCAACATCAAGGACATGGAGCAGAATGCTTTTCTACAATGTACATAAATCTGTTTATCTGAATCATATAGCTTATCAAGAATGTAAATGTGTCTGTATATCTATATCAATAAATAAATATTCTTCTGTGTAAACATATTGTAAAATTTTGTTCAATAACTGACTTGGTAAATTGCAGTGCAGAGCTATAGACAAAAACATCCTTTGGTGTTCAGTCGATTTACCATATTTGATAGCCTACCCAAACATCTTGTTGCTTCATTAAAAATTCAATCTCGCTTCACAGGTGTGAAACTGTTTCGTTTTGCAAGCTTAGTTAGTTAAGACAAGCGGAGGAGAAAAAGAAAATGAGAATTTGAATGAGAATAACAAACTAAATGATTGAGCAAGACACACTGCTCAAATACAAATCAGAGAAACAAGAAATGATAAGTTCTGGTTGTAAGATGATAAGACTAATAGCCGAAAGGATTTGATGGCCCAATTGTTATCAATTGTTATCATTCCCTTAGAGACAATTTACATTTATAAGAAGATTTGAATCTCTTTGTGACCAACTCCCAGTGACCAACCCAAAGAGAAGACAAGCTTTGACATTTTAGGTCTTTTGCTGTAACAAACTAAAATCAGCATTAACTAAGCATTAATTAGTAGGCAACTCAGAAAATATACTAACATAACTGAAGACTGTATGCTGTGTTTATACATTGCACTGCACACTCTGCAGAATTGTAGGCCAGAATTTTTCAGCAATTCTTGATGGAGGAATCTTCTGGTCATGCCAACAGCGAAACCCTGTTGCGGTTTCCCGAAGGCATTTGGTGCATACAACAGGAAGCCCTGTTTACAATGGTGGGACCAGAACGTCCCACACAGGCCAATGGTGGGCTTCCTCTGCTGCTGCGAAATACGCCGTGGGGGCATGGAAAATCCATCTATAGTCTTTAAAGGAACCAGTCCAAAGATACTCTCAGCTTCCGATATGCTCACTTTTCCCAGTTTTTCGGAGTCATAACATTCAGTGTTAATTGAAAGTCTTTTCCCTCAGTCCCCTCAGAATTTCCGAATCAACATTCAACGGCAATGCTTACACTAGCGCTGGTCAAAGAGACACAGCCTGAGTGAGTGAGACACAGACAGAGTGAGAATTTGAAACTTGGTAATTTGGTGCAATGAGATAATTCGGTGCAGAGTGGGAGAAGGTGCTTTTCCCCTACTGTTTTGTTCTCTCTCTTTCTTCGGGCCTAATTTCGGGAACCGTTCGGAGGAGGAGGAGCAGTCTCAGAGTATAAAAACCTGACGGTAACTTCCTGTTTCCCAGTTTTTTTTTTTCAACAGTGATGTCAGAGGGAAGCTGTGATCTGATTGATTGGTTGATAGCAAATCTGCCCCAAATTTAAAAAAAAACACAGCTAAATTCGTCAACTTAAATTAAACTAATTAATTAATTAGAGATGGCTGGTCAGGTGATGTACTTGAGATGCTTGATGTGGGAGCTGGCAGACCCCATTGCAAGCTGCAGCGACCACATCTGCAGTAAGTGTTGGCTGCTCGAAGAGCTCCAGCTCAGAGTTGATGAGCTGGAGTCTGAGCTTCAAATACTGAGGTACATCCGGGAGGGCGAGACTTACCTGGACACTGTGTTTCCGGAGGCAGTCACACCTGCCAGAGTAAGTAGTTTAAATCCTGCCAGTGGCCAGGGACAGCAGGGTGTGACTGCAAGTCAGGCAGGTAAAGGGAACCAGCAGTCAGGAACTCAGGAGCCTCAGCCCTTGACCCTGTCCAACAGGTATGAGGCACTTGCTCCCTGTGTGGATGGCGAACAGGGCTGCAAGAAGGATGAGTCAGTTGACCAAGGCACCATGGTTCAGCAGGCCATTCAAGGGGAGGGAGTAAATAGGCAAGTTGTAGTTGTAGGGGATTCTATTATCAGGGGGATAGATAGTATCCTTTGTGAGCAGGATAAAGAGTCCCGCATGGTATGTTGCCTGCCCAGTGCTAGGGTGCGGGACATCTCTGACCGGCTTGAAAGGATACTGGAGAAGGAGGGGGGGGATCCAGTTGTTGTGGTCCATGTCGGTACCAACAACATAGGCAAGTCTAGGAAAGAGGACCTGTTTAGAGATTATAAAGAGCTAGGATTCAAATTAAAAAACAGGTCCTCAAGGGTCATAATCTCCGGATTACTGCCCGAGCCACGTGCAAATTGGCATAGGGAGGCAAGAATAAGGGAAGTTAACATGTGGCTGAAAGAGTGGTGTGGGAAAGAGGGGTTCCTTTTCATGGGACACTGGCATCAGTTTTGGGACAGGGGGGGACCTATACCGTTGGGATGGTCTCCACCTGAACCGAGCTGGGACCAGTGTTCTGGTGAAAAGAGTAAATAGGGTGGTCAATAGGACTTTAAACTAGAGAGGGGGGGGGGAGGTCAGGGAACCAAGAGGTGAAGTAATCAGTGGGAAGCGTAGCTGCTTAGGAATATAAAAAGACAGAACTCAGGAGAGGTTACGATAGTCCCCATCCCACAAAATATGACACAGTGTATGGAAAGGCTCAGTAAACCAAGGTCCACCACACTAAGAAAACAAAAAGGGACGGTCAATAGAGAATTAAAGGTGCTATATTTAAATGGGCGCAGTGTACGGAACAAGGTAGATGAGCTTGTGGCCCAGATTGTGACTGGCAGGTGTGATGTGGTAGGCATCACAGAGACGTGGTTGCAGGGGGTTCAGGACTGGCATTTAAACATCCAGGGATTCACAACCTATCGAAAAGACAGAGAGGTGGGCAGAGGGGGCGGGGTTGCCTTGTTAATTAGGAATGAAATTAAATCAATAGCACTAAACGACATAGGGTCAGATGATGTGGAGTCTGTGTGGGTAGAGTTGAGGAACCACAAAGGCAAAAAAAACATATTGGGAGTTATGTACAGGCCTCCTAACAGTGGTCAGGACCAGGGGCACAAAATGCACCACGAAATAGAAAGTGCATGTCAGAAAGGCAAGGTCACAGTGATCATGGGGGACTTCAATATGCAGGTGGACTGGGTAAATAATGCTGCCAGTGGACCCAAGGAAAGGGAATTCATTGAATGTTTACAGGAGGGCTTTTTGGAACAGCTTGTGATGGAGCCCACGAGGGAACAGGCCATTCTGGACTTAGTGTTATGTAATGAGCCAGACTTGATAAAAGATCTTAAAGTAAGGGAACACTTAGGAGGCAGTGATCATAATATGGTAGAATTCAATCTGCAATTTGAAAGAAAGAAGGTAGAATCAGATGTAAAGGTGTTACTGTTAAATAAAGGGGCATGAGGGAGGAACTGACGAAAATCGACTGGGAGCAGAGCCTAGTGGGAATGACAGTAGAACAGCAATGGCAGGAGTTTCTGGGAGTAATTGAGGACACAGTACAGAGATTCATCCCAAAGAAAAGAAAAGGTTATCAGAGGGGGGATTAGGCAGCCATGGCTGACAAAGGAAGTTAGGGGATGCATCAAAGCAAAAGAAAAAGCCTATGATGTGGCAAAGAGTAGCGGGAAGTCAGAAGATTGGGAAGGCTACAAAAACAAACAGAGGATAACAAAGAGAGAAATAAGGAAAGAGAGGATCAAATATGAAGGTAGGCTAGCCAGTAACATTAGGAATGACAGTAAAAGTTTCTTTAAATACATTAAAAACAAACAGGAGGCAAAAGTAGACATTGGGCCGCTCCAAAATGACCCTGGTAATCTAGTGATGGGAGACAAGGAAATAGCTGAGGAACTGAATAAGTACTTTGCATCAGTCTTCACAGTAGAAGACATGAGTAATAGCCCAACAATTCAGGAGAGTCGGGGGGCAGAGTTGAATATGGTAGCCATCACAAAGGAGAAAGTGCCAGAGAAACTAAGAGGTCTAAAAATTGATAAATCTCCGGGCCCAGATGGGCTACATCCTAGAGTTCTAAAGGAGATAGCTGAAGAAATAGTGGAGGCATTAGTTATGATCTTTCAAAAGTCACTGGAGTCAGGGAAAGTCCCAGAGGATTGGAAAATCGCTGTTGTAACCCCCCTGTTCAAGAAGGGAACAAGGAAAAAGATGGACAATTATAGGCCAATTAGCCTAACCTCGGTTGTTGGCAAGATTCTAGAATCCATTGTTAAGGATGAGATTTCTAAATTCTTGGAAGTGCAGGGTCGGATTAGGACAAGTCAGCATGGATTTAGTAAGGGGAGGTCGTGCCTGACAAACCTGTTAGAGTTCTTCGTAGAGATAACAAATAGGTTAGACCAAGGAGAGCCAATGGATGTTATCTATCTTGACTTCCAAAAGGCCTTTGATAAGGTGCCTCACGGGAGACTGCTGAGTAAAATAAGGGCCCATGGTATTCGAGGCAAGGTACTAACATGGATTGACGATTGGCTGTCAGGCAGAAGGCAGAGAGTTGGGATAAAAGGTTCTTTTTCGGAATGGCAACCGGTGACGAGTGGTGTCCCGTAGGGTTCAGTGTTGGGGCCACAGCTGTTCTCTTTATATATTAACGATCTAGATGACGGAACTGGGGGCATTCTGGCTAAGTTTGCCGATGATACAAAGATAGGTGGAGGGGCAGGTAGTATTGAGGAGGTGGGGAGGCTGCAGAAAGATTTAGACAGTTTAGGAGAGTGGTCCAAGAAATGGCTGATGAAATTCAACGTGGGCAAGTGCGAGGTCTTGCACTTTGGAAAAAAGAATAGAGGCATGGGCTATTTTCTAAACGGTGACAAAATTCATAATGCTGAAGTGCAAAGGGACTTGGGAGTCCTAGTCCAGGATTCTCTAAAGGTAAACTTGCAGGTTGAGTCCGTAATTGGGAAAACAAATGCAATGTTGTCATTTATCTCAAGAGGCTTGGAATATAAAAGCAGGGATGTACTTCTGAAGCTTTATAAAGCATTAGTTAGGCCCCATTTAGAATACTGTGAGCAATTTTGGGCCCCACACCTCAGGAAGGACATACTGGCACTGGAGCGGGTCCAGTTGAGATTCACACAGATGATCCCAGGAATGGTAGGCCTAACATACGATGAACGCCTGAGGATCCTGGGATTATATTCATTGGAGTTTAGGAGGTTGAGGGGAGATCTAATAGAAACTTACAAGATAATGAATGGCTTAGATAGGGTGGACGTAGGGAAGTTGTTTCCATTAGCAGGGGAGACTAGGACCCCGGGGCACAGCCTTAGAATAAAAGGGAGTCACTTTAGAACAGAGATGAGGAGAAATTTCTTCAGCCAGAGAGTGGTGGGTCTGTGGAATTCATTGCCACAGAGGGCGGTGGAGGCGGGGACGTTGAGTGTCTTTAAGACAGAAGTTGATAAATTCTTGATTTCTCGAGGAATTAAGGGCTATGGAGAGAGAGCAGGTAAATGGAGTTGAAATCAGCCATGATTGAATGGTGGAGTGGACTCGATGGGCCGAATGGCCTTACTTCCACTCCTACGTCTTATGGTCTTATTCTCTCAGCCACAGCAGGGTGAATTTTCCAGTGCCGACACAGGTCCTGTCTATTCAACAAGAGAATGAGCTCCCATTCAGGGAGATGAAGGATCTCTTTCAGTGAAAGCGGTTTGCGTGCTTGGAGGCGTTGAATCAGAAGTTTGGGCTGGCACAGGAGGAGAGTTTTCAGTGCATGCAGGTGTGGGACTTTGTGAGGAAGGTCTTTCTGACCTACCTGATAGTACTTGTCTCTTTGTTGTTGGAGGAAGTGCTGTCAGTGGGGGGTTGGAGAGGGGGGTTGTCTCGGCTATTTATGGGAAAATCTTGGAGGAGGAAAAGGTGTCCATGGAGGGGATTAAGGCTAACTGGGAGGAGGAGTTGGGGGCGGCGTTGGAGGAGGGATTGTGATGCAAGGTGCTGTGGAGGGCGAATGCCTCGACCTTGTGTGCGTCAAGGATGAGCTAGCTGTTTGAGGGGGTAGAGGACATCTGTGAATGGCGTGGGAGGGGTCCTACTAATCATGCGCATATGTTCTGGTCCTGCCCGAAAGGTTCTGGAGGTCAGTTTGCAGCACCATCTCAACGGTTTTGTCTGTGGATGTGGAGTCCGGTCCCCTGGAGGCCATATTCGGAGTGTTGGACTGGTCGGAGGTGCAGATGGGTGTGGGGCAGATGTTTTAGACTTTGCTTCACTAATTGCTCGCAGGTGGATCCTGTTGGGGTGGAAGTCAGCTTCTCCACCCTGCACCTCGGTGTGGCGGGGAGACCTATCGGAGTTCTCCTGTCTGGAGAAAGTGACCTTTGCCCTAAGGGGAGTGGGGGGGGGAGGCGAGTGATGGGTTCCACAAGAGTTGGAGTTTGTTTGTTCTGGATTTTGGAGAGTTGGTTACCTTCAACTGTTGAGGGAGGTGAGGGGGTAGGGGGTTCTTATTGTGTGGGGTTTTATATGTCGGATATATGTCTTTTTTTGTAAATGTAAAATGTTGAAAATTGGAATAAAAATATATATTTTTTTTTAAAATGAGCTCCCACCAAAATCCTGCTTACAGCACAAAACCTTTTCACAGCAGCTGTTGTTTTTCCTCTTTCTCTCCCTCCAGATTCTCTTTCCTTGTCTAAGGTCTCCGAATCAATTAGCCTGGCAACAGTAAGGCTAGGTGCCTTCACCTCCGTCTCCAGATGTGAAGAAGGAAAAAGCAGTAAAACAGGGAGGAAAGAATACTGGTCTGAACTTTTTTTTAAAAACTTCTGCAGATTGACACCCTGCTTTCAATATGGCTTGACCTCATGGCGCGAATCTCGCTTCTGGACCCTCAAGAGATTTTGTGTCTGCTTTGTCATTCTCTCTCATGGTGAACACGAGAGCAAAATCGCCCTTTGAGGTTTCTTCCTTTAAGGTAGTCTACCGGTTAGCACTAAATATCAATATAGAGAGTTCTAATTGCAGTCAGCATGAGAATGGCTTCAGACATTGTGGTACTTCAAACAATTTTCAGTTACAAAGCAAATGTGGCTAGGCTGTTACGACTGGTCAACGACAAGCATTTTGGAGAAGACTGTTCTGGTTACTATGTGTAGCAATAGGTTTTGAACACATTGAACATTACGTTCTTTCATGGGATGTGGGTGTCCCTGGCAAGGCCAGCCTTTGTTGCCCATCCCTAAATGCCCTTGAGTTGAGTCAATCACATTGCTGTGGGTCTGGAGTCACATGTAAGCCAGACAATAGCAGATTTCCTTCCCTAAATAACTTTAATGAAGCAACAACAATTGACAATGGTTTCATGATCACCAATACTGAAGCTAGCTTTTTTGAATTCCAGATTTTATTAATTAAGTTTAAGTTGCACCAACTGCTGTAGTGGAATTTTAACTCGTGGCCAGAATATTAGCTTGGGCTATGGATCATTAGTCCAGTGACATTACTATTATGCGACTAACTCCTTTTTCTGAGGATAAAATGATTATTGAAGGTAAACTTGGACATACAAAAACATTCTGCACCTGCATCTTTTGCCCTCTTAAGTACTGACGTGACCTCATTGCCAAAGGTTGTCTGACATTGTCGTCGCCTGGCAGCTGCACTCAGTCCAAGGGTTCCATAGTTTGCTTTGACTCCACAAAGGTAAGCAGTGGCTGTACCCGCACTATCAGAGGCTTGATGATCAACATTGTATGTCTAAAATAGAAAAAACACGTTCTTATTAGAGCTCTGGTGAATTGGTAATTCAGTGCAACAAATTAGGTACTCAAGGATTAGCTGTTCCCAGGTAGTATTATTACCGGCAGCATGGTGGCATAGTGGTTAGCACTGCTGCCAGGGACCCCAGCTCAATAACTGTCTGCGGAGACTTTGCACTTTCTCCAAGTGTCTGCGTGGGCTTCCTCCGGGTGCTCCGGTTTCCTCCCACAGTCCAAAGAAGTGCAGGTTAAGTGGATTGTGTCATAATATACACCAGTATATCATGGTGCAGACACACACACTGATGGACACACAGTGGGACACAATCGACACACACAACACTGCAGCCAATCACCAGTTAGAGCACACGCACTATAAAGACAGGGGGCATCAGAGTTCCCGCTCATTCGAGCTGCAGCTTGCTAGTAGGACAGAGCTCACAGCCTGCAGCACAGACATTCACCATGTGCTGAGTGCATTGACTGGTTAGGACAAGGCAAAGGTCTTTAGTTAAAGCTAGTATCGTGTTAACCCACAGTGAGAGTATGTTAAACAGTTAATGATGCAATAAAATAGTGTTGCACTATTTCAAGTGTTGGTGACCTGTATGTGTTCCATGGATCCAGATCGCCCAACACAACAGATTGGCCATGCTAAATTGTGAGGTTGGGTTACAGGGATAGCGTGGGGGCTCTTTCAGAAGGTTGATGCAGACTCGATAGGCCGAATGATCTCTTTCTGCACTGTAGGAATTCTGTGGTTCTGTGGTACCACAGCCAGTCATGGAAAGATCATGCCGCTAATACCACTATTTGTGGATCTCTATCAGAGGATTTGATCTTAGTGTGCAAAAAACCCTCCTCCTTACAATAATTGGAAGAATATTCAGAGAAGTCATAGACTTTGACTTTGAGGGTGTTCCCCAAGAATCTACTCAGGTTGCAAATTAAATCTGATCTTAATTACTCAGTTTACAACCAGTTGCCAGCTTGTATACTGAATCAACATTTCTTTGTTCTTTTAGAAGATTGTAGTTTAGTCGGGCAGTATGGTCGGCACCGGCTTGGAGGGCCGAAGGGCCTGTTCCTGTGCTGTACATTTCTTTGTTCTTTGTTTGTTCTTTGTTCAAATGTAAGCATTGCAGGGTCCCGCAAAGCACACCAGGAAGCTATTATTTTGGATTGGTATTGACCTAGAATTTGCAGTCAACGGTGCTCAAACGCAACTTGTTTATTAATGCCTGCAGAGTGTTAATGGGCTTTTGAGCCACAAGGGCCATTGGGAGTAAACAAAAGTGTAGTGCAGCCACTGGATGAATCCTGGGATTTATAAACAGCTGCATCTCTCTCCAGCCAATCAGATTGAAGAATCCTTACTGAGGCATGCAGAATCTAAACCAGGAACTACAAGATTGAATTAAAAATTCCTTGAAAAATTATTTACAAACAAAATAAAGAGAGAGAGAAAGATGATTAAGAGAGAGAGATTAAAGGGACAGAAAGAATATGCAAAGTTTATTTTAATTTCAGTTAGAGCTTTTTAAACATTTACACCAATAACTAAAACTTGAAAGAATGAGACTGAACTTGTAATTGTTTCAGTGCCATAGAGGTTGTTTGGGAGTAATTAAAATCTACCACGCTGATATAAATTCACTTATGCATGAACGGACAATCCCAAACCTTTCCTGTCATATTTTTATTAGGTATCTCATGGGTAACCTGCAAATTCATACCCTTCATGTAATTGAATGCTCAGCAATTTGGCTAGTGTAGCAAATCTTGTGAAGAAGCAGGGCAAATCAGACAGCAACTTTCCAATTTCCATGCGTAACTATGCATCCGTGGTTTCGGTTTAATTTATTCCTTAATAATGGTGAATAATCTTAGTCTTCCTGTTATCCCTACCACAAATGCAGGCCATTAAGACCTTTATAAAACACATGGCATGATGTGTTCCATCTGCTTGCATCACACTGCAATTTTGTCAGACTTATAATTGACATCCCGTAGAAGTACTTTCAGAAAATTCCCATTGCCTCACAAACAAACAGGCCATTTGCCCTGAAATGTCTGCGCTGATTCTTTTTCCATATCAGCGATCTTGTTCAATCACACTCTCCTATTTCCTTTCCATTTCTATAATAGTTCATTAGTCAAGTAACTATATTTTTACATTCTACTTCGACAGGTTTGTTCTGGAGATTGCCTAGTCTAACCACCCTATGTGTAAAGAAATGTTTACTCATCCAGGAGGAGAAAGAGGCAGACATTCTGGCCTTTGCTTCCCTGGTAGCCCGGAGACGGATACTATTAGCTTGGAGAGACTCAAAGCCCCGAAGTCAGAGACCTGGCTATCGGACATGGCTAGCTTTCTCTGTTTGGAGAAAATCAAGTTCGCCTTGAGTGTATCACTGTTAGGGTTCGCCCGGAGGTGGCAACCGTTTGTCGACTTCTTCGCGGAAAATTAATCGTCAGCAGAAAGTTGGGGGGTGGGGTGGGTGGGGGGGTTAGTTTAGCTTAGAGTAGGGTGTTAATAAGGGTGGGACCTGTAAGGGAGGGAGACGGCTTTTGCACTATGTTTATAGTTTCATGTACATTGTTTATTGTGTTGTTGTTATAATACAAAAAAATACCTCAATAAAACGTTTATTAAAAAAAAAGAAATGTTTTCTAAACTTACCTTTAATTTCTTTGCGATTATACAATGAAGCAATTTGGACACAGATTTACTTCACATAATGGTTGAGTAACAATTGCACGATGGTGAATTTTTACTTCCCAAACATTCAATGATTCACTGGTGAATCATTTAGCATTGGTTAGCTGAAAAAGTTGTAGACATCATAAAAGACTGTTTTCTAATGCTACATATTGATGTGACTAGGTGCTTGATGTAGACTACTGTAATGGCCAAGATAAAGGTAATTTGAACATTCTGGATTCTCCCTCAGTGTACCCGAACAGGCGCCGGGATGTGGCGACTAAGGGATTTTCACAGTGGCTTTGTTGCAGTGTTAATGTAAGCCTACTTGTAACACTAATAAAGATTATTATTATTATTATAGGAATGGGCCTTCTTGTGGCTAACAGTTACCACAAAATGATTAGATTCAAACTTTTCAGTTTCCTGATAGAAATATTCCATTCAGTTTTGACCCAGGAAGCACCTCTGAAAAGAGACATGACTTTATTGCTGGGCTGAATTTTCAAATGGTTGTTGCGGTGGGACTAGAGACAGACAGGCCCACAGATTCCAGCGGGCGTGCCAATTTGCCAGACTTGTTCCACCTCAGATTCATTTTCAACGAGAGTGATTTGGGAATGGCTGCCCTCCTTCTCAGGCCACGATGTAGGCACTGACTGGAATTTTCCAGTGGGCATTCTGGACCCCCGCTGTAGCCAAAACCCAGTTGAAGTTAGCCAACCTACCTGTTATCCAACAAAGGGCCAGCATCTCACCGCTTTGAGAGCCCACCTGCCATACTTAATTGGACAGTGAGCATTCACTCTGGCCACTAATTGGCCATGGTGAATTGTCGCGACACCAGGTCCCGATCTCAAAAAAAAACCATCTGGTTTTCTCCCAACTTTCCTCTTCTACATTTTCCTCACTCTTGGTGTTTCCTGGGACTTGCAATGCTTCTTGGAGTCCTGTAGAATCTCAATATCACCTTCCTCTTAGCATTGTCACAAAACATCCACTCAATTATATTATACTCAACTCAAAATAGGGAAAATCTACAAAGCTATCCACAATGTAACCGTAATGAAAACAAAGGTATGTATTCTCTTCACTTCAGCACAGGACTCATTTAAACTTTGTATCTAAACAGTAGGCAGAGTCTTGAAATACACACCTTTGTGTCCATTGTCAACATACACAACATCATTGCAATCCTGAGCATATTTAATCATGGGATGATTGGAAACATAAAATCATTTTCTGAACCATCATTGAAAACATAAGAGAACTTTTGATTTCATATAAAGTTAGAATATTATAGCTTTTATGCCTGACCTTGGAGAGACCAAGATGTGGGAAAGACTCCATTGCTAGGATAGTTCCTTCTCCGGGTTTTCCTTGGAGTTGTCCTTTCAGTATTCGGGTAGCTGTCACTGTGGATACTCCCATCCCTAAAGCAAATTGTGGATATGGTCAAATGTTAAGTGATTAATTCACAACTGAAAATTTCTCAAATGGTGTTTTGATTATAAAACAGGAAGCTGACAAGCAACACTTTATAAAGGAATGAAAACATAAAATGCTGGAAAAAAAATCAATGGGCCGAATTCTCCGCTGTTGGGATTCTCTGTTGTGCCAGTAGCGCAACCACGCCTGCGGATGTCTCGACGGCATGGAGCTGCCCACAATGGGAAATCCCAATGGTCGGCTGGCGTGACGGAGAATGCCCAAATTACCGCAGGTTTTGCCAGGTAGGATCAGCAGATTTCTTTCCTTAAAAGGACATCGGTGAACCAGGCAGGTTTTTGATAGCTTTGTGGTCAGTGCTCCAGATCTTATTAATTGAATTGTGTTGGGATTTGAACCCATGTCTCCAGATCATTAGCCTGGGTCTATGGATTACTAGTCTAGAGACATTACCACCATGCCACCATCTGCCCATGGATGCTGTTTGGTAAATTTAGACACTTCGGCTTGTGATTCCCCCATGAGGGTCGTAACAGCCTGGCTATCATAAAATTGTGTTTAGGGCAATCAAACCACTATTCGCATATTTTTATTGTACCTCCTGTCTGCTTTGGAAGGAAGCATTTTGACCTGTGCTCAAACCTAACTGGCAACATGGGTGAGTGACATTGTTTAATTTTTTACTGGCAACAACAAAAGGAAGGTAACATTTCATGGGGGTTCTCTCGCTTATCTACCATAACCTCAGCTGAAAAGATGAGAAAACCCCCAGATACATTATAGTCAACAGGATTTCTGAGGTTCATCGGGAAATTCATATTTTTAAAAAAAGTTAGTCTGTAAGGGGTCATAAAAATTGATAAATAGTATCTATGATATCTTAAAAATCTTCATGCCCCTTGCAGTTCCCGTCAACTTTTTCTATTTTAATTTTCCAATTATTTAAATCTTCCTGTCAGAGTTATAATTTTCCTCATCTCTCTATGACCTTTCCTCATCTTTATGAATACTTTCCTGATAAACAAAACCTTTTTACTTTTTTTGTTTTTATAAATTTAGAGTACCCAATTCAATTTTTCCATTTAAGGGGCAATTTTGTGTGGCCAATCCACCTACCCTGCACATCTTTGGGTTGTGGGGGCGAAACCCACGTAAACACGGGGAGAATGTGCAAACACCACACGGACAGTGACCCACAGTCGAGATCGAACCTGGGACCTCGGCGCCGTGAGGCAGCAATACTAACCACTGGGCAACCGTGCTGCCCTCAAACCTTTCATGTATTGAGCAATTATATTTTGTACACTGAAATCTGGCAATGTGAAAGATTTATCAGCTGATACTTGTCCATCATTGAATATGGATCTTTGTATCATCACGATTATACAATATATGCTGGCTTAATAGTAACAAGTATTGGAAAACATGGTGTTCAACCAGCCTGAAGCATCAGCAGTTGCTGAGATGCTGTGCTGGAACAAATATAACTCGAGAAAAAAAGACTTTATAATGGAGGCAAAGAAGATCTACTCACCATCACCAAGAAACAGTATCACATTTTTCGCTCTATGATTCAATGGTTGGAGTTCCAAAGCAATCTTCAGTGATTGTTTAGCCTTCACATTCCAGTACGCTGGGTCTTCTTCTGCTTCTACAATGTTAAAAATAAATTTGCTTTGAAGTTTTCAATTTTGTCTTGTCTAACAATTAAACTATATGTACAAACATATTGAATACACAAATTGGGAGCAAATCAGTCCCTCCACCATCTCTCAAGGAATGACATGGCCGGCATTTACTGTCCATTCCCAGTTGTCCTTGTGCGGAGTGGCTTGCAAAGCCATTTCAAAAGGAAGTTGAGAATCAACCACATTGGGGAGGGCCTGGAATCACAGGTAAGGATTGCAGATTTCCTTCCCTGCTAGCCCCGAAAGCCTGTGCCTCTCCTCTGAGACGATGACTGCGACCACCTGGCCTCCTCTCTCTTTGACCCCTGCCTTCCCCCTCAGAGCAGGTGCTCCCTGCTGAATACACAATACCCATCTACAGTGATGCAAATGAGGGTGCCAAAGGGTTGGAAATCTCATAGAGTTGTCACGCAATCGAAATGTCCTGAAAACTTCAAACCAGATGCTTAAACCTCAAAAGAAAGTAGTGAAAACGTTCACAAAACACTAGTTTAAGCCTACTTCAAACTCCTGCCAACTCAGCCTGCCTTTGCTCCTGCCTCCTTTCCCCCACCTTGGATGATAAACAGCAAAAATAGTTTGGTCGCATGCCTAAGTTGCCTGTGCGCCAACCATAAAATCCAGGCCCATTGAAGTTTGAATCCTCTAAGTGAGCTTCCTAATTGTCGGTGGGAGCGGACGTGATCATGTCCCTGTCTGCCGCGAAATATCACACGTGCCGATAATGTCGGGGTGCAAGCCCAATGTCTTCTCGCACATTTTCACGTGCTTCTGGGTTGGATGTGCGCCTGCCCAGTTAATGTAAAATTCTGCCAGTTTTCAATTCCATATTTATTCATTGAATTTAAATTCCACCAGTTGCCATGGTTAGATTTGAACCAAAGCCCTCAGGGTATCAGCTTGGGACCCAGGATTACTATTATGTCACCGCCTCTACTCTCCAGCAGTTGGTAACGTTAAGGCTGAACTGATAGTGGCTTTACTTTCCCATCTACCCCCTATAGCCTTTGATTCCTTTTTGTGAAAGGGAAGTTGTAATAATCCACAGGAGGCAGGGGTTCCGTCACCACACCAGTATTTATTTGCAATAACTTATATACAAGAGCAGCTCCAAACAGTGCTGCTAGCATTCCAGTCAACTCAAGACTGCCTCACAAAGCCTACACATGTGCTTATATGGGCCCCCTCAATGAGCTATCATTGAGGGAGCTCATATTCCAATTGGCCACCCAATAATGGCAATTGGAGGTCATTACACCCCCCCCACCCCCACAAGGTCCGAGGAATTCCTGCCAGCTGGCATTCCTCGGAGCTTCTTCCTGCTCCTCCTGTCCGGGTCTGTCACCTCTGTGTCGTCCGCCGGGTCGTTCTCCGACGTGGGTGGGGTGTACCTTATAGGTGCCCGTCTTTTCCTTGACGACCTCCTTGGAAGTTGTACTTCCTCCTCCTCGGGGAGAGGTGTCGCGGCGGCCTCGTCGAATGTGTCCATCTCCGACTCTGACGACTGGATGACGGGGTCTGGAGAAATTGCTCAGGGCTGGGGTGTGGGTATCCTTCCCGTCGGAGCTATCCCAGCTTGAGGCGGTCCTGCTTCGACTGCCTCCAGGTGTGGTTCCGCTGCCCTTATTTGGTCTGGGTGTTTCTTCAGCACCTTACCTCCTATCGAAACTTCGTATGACATGGGCCCTGTTTGGGACTCTACCGTACCTTTGACCCATGTTGATCCATTCCCATAATTCTTGACCCAAACCGGTTCCCCCACCTGGAAATGTCTCTGCTGCCGACTATTATCATGCCCCCTGCGTTGGCCTCCTGTTGTTTCTCCACTTTCCCCGTTAAATTTGGGAAAAGGAGACTCAGCCTCGTTCGCAGCCGCCTTCCCATTAAGAGTTCAGCTGGCGGTATGCCCGTTGTGGAATGCGGTGTGGTCCTGTAATCAAACAGCCAGCGGGAGAGCTTTGTGTCCATTGATTCTGCCGGCTGCTTCTTGAGTCCCGCTTTTAGTGTCTGGACCGCTCTCTCTGCCAGGCCGGTGGATGGTAAGGGGCCGTTTTGATGTGGTGGACTCCGTTTCCCTTTAGGAATTTTCCAAATTCCCCACTTGTGAATGCCGTTCCGTTGTCCGACACCAATACCTCCGGAAGTCCACGTGTTGCAAACGAGGAGGCCTTGAGCTTTTCAATTGTCGATGTGGTGCTTGCCGCGTTTACCCGGTGGACGTCCAACCATTTGGAGTGGGCGTCCACTATCACCAAAAACACTGAGCCCCTGAAAGTGCCGGCGTGGTCAATATGCAGGCGGGTGCACGGTCTGCCTGGCCATTCCCACGGGTGCAATGGCGCAGCTGGTGGCACTCTTTGCCCCTGTTGGCACTCCTGGCACCAACGTACCAAGGCTGCTATGTCTGTGCCCAATCCTGGCCACCAAACGTAGCTTCGAGCTAGCATCTTCATTTTAGACACTCCTGAGTGTCCGTGATGTAACCCGGTTAAGATTGCCCGACTGCCCTGAGCTGGGACTATTACCTGGGCTCCCCATAATAGGATACCGTCTTCTACGGTTATTTGTTCCCTTCTGCTCCAATATGGGTGCATCTGGGGCTCCACTGGTCTCTCCAGTTCCCCTGTTAGCAGTAAATGCTTCATCTTGGCTAAAACTGGGTCTTTTTGCATCCACAACCGAATATGTTGTGCGTGCACTGGTAGGGTGTCCAAAACATTTAGAGTCATTACTGTCCCCTCTACATTTGGCATTAGCGGCGGGGTGTCTGGGAGGGGAAGTCTGCTCAAAGCATCTGCAACTTGCGTTCCCGGTCTGTGCTCCAGAACGTATCTATACGCCGCCAGTAGCAACGCCCAGCGTTGGATTCTAGCTGATGCAATCGGGGGTATTGACTTGTCTTCTTTTAATAACCCTAATAACGGCTTATGGTCCGTCACTATGGTGAATTTCCGCCCGTACAGATACTGGTGACATTTTTTAACTGCAAATATCACCACCAGTCCTTCCTTCTCAATTTGGGCGTACTTATTCTCAGCCATCGCAAAGGTCCTCGAAGCATAGGCTATTGGCCGTTCTTCCCCATTTCTTCCTCTATGGGCTAAGACGGCTCCTACCCCCTAAGGTGATGCATCACACGTGACCACCAACTCCTTCCTTGGGTCATAATGCTCTAGGACATTTTCGGATGACAGCTGTTCCTTAATGTCCCTAAATGCTCGGTTTTGGCGGGCAGACCATTTCCATTCTTGTCCCTTTTTTAGTAGCTGGTGGAGGGGTTCTAGGATGGACGGCCTATTTTCATTAAATTTGCCATAATATGTTACCAATTCTAGAAATGATTGTAGCTCCTGGACCGTGGTGGGAGCTGGGGCTTCTTTTATTGCCCTTACTCGGTCTTCCAATGGGTGTAAGCCCGACTCGTCTACTTTATATCCCAGGTACGTCACTTGTGGGGCCAGAAAAACACATTTTTCTCTTTTCAGCTGTACGCCTGTCTTTGCGAAACGCCTGAGCACTTCCTCCAGGTTCCTTAAGTGTTCCCGGTTTGTCCTACACGTGATTAAGACATCGTCCAATTAAACCGCCACCTGCGGTAGTCCCTGCAGAATATTTTCCATCGTACGCTGGAATATAGCGCAGGCTGATGACACTCCGAAGGGTAGCCTCTTATAACGAAAAAGTCCCTTCAGGGTGTTGATCGTAGCGAACTTCTGGGAGTCCTTGTCCAGTTTTAACTGCAGGTAGGCGTGGCTCATGTCCAGTTTCGGGAACAAAAACCCACCTGCCAATTTGGCATATAGGTTGTCTATTTTCAGGATCGGGTATTTGTTTACCGTCTGTTTGAAATCTCCACAGAGACGTATCGAGCTGCCTGGCTTCAAAATTGGTACCACCGGCGCTGCCCATTCCGAGAACTGTGCTGGTCTGATAATGCCGTCGCGCCGTAACCTTTCTATTTCGATATCTACTTTCTTCCTTAATGCAAAAGGTACCGGCCTGGCCTTACAAAATTTCGGAAGGGCTTCTGGGTCCACGTGAAAAGTTGCTTTGGCGCCTATAATTTCCCCCAAATCTTCTTGGAAGACCTCCAGGTAACTCCACTCAACTGCCCGCTTCCACTCTGGAAAATTTTCATCCAATCTAAGTTTAGGTCTTTCAGCCAGTTCCGTCCTATTAAGTTCGGTCCGGAGCCCTCTACTATCGTCAATGGTAATCTGAGCAATTGCTTGTCATATTCCACGGGTACATGAGTCGTGCCCAGAACTTCCAGGGGTTCCCCCGTGTAGGTTTTAAGTTTCGTCTATATGCCATCAATGAACACACGACGAGTGGTGAACGTAACTGAGGCTTTAATTCACTAAACAGAAAGCCTCCTGGCCTCTGATCTCCACCTGGATCAGAGGCGGAGACCAGCCACCTTTATACATGAGCCCAAGGGGAGGAGCCACAGGCGGGGCCAGCAGGGACAAGCCCAGGCATGTAACAATACAACAGTACAATACAATACAATACAGTGGTTTACCACAGAGGACAAGCAGAAGTTGATACTTCCGACAGGTTGTGGGCCCTAAACGCATAATTTGATTCGGAACCTCATGTCTCTAAGTTGAACTCTGCAGTGAGGGACCACGATGAGTCTGTCTCAGCTTTTATAACTAGGCTTCACCAATTTGCTGAGGACTCTGATTTTGTGATCATGCTTAATGACATGTTGCATGATCGGTTGGCAGTGCCCAGGTACCAGTTTGGCACCAAGTATTGGAGCCTGGAAATATGGAATTGAAAACTGTGGCAGAATTTTACATTAAACATGGAGCCTGGGGGGCCATGCCCATGTAAGGTGGGGTTAGAGGTGGGGGAGGGTGAGGGTGCCACCAAAAGGTTGGGAGATCCTGAAAGCGGCGGATCCTGAAGCGTGTATGGGGGGTGATAGTGTAAAGAATGGAGAACTTTTCAAAATGGTGCCCCTATTGGTGAGGAGCCGGTCCTGCAGGCAACTTCAGCTCCCCAGTGCAGGAAAACTTTCCAAGTCTGGCCTTGATGCCTCCCCGTTTGTACTCCCTTGTTGATCAAAAATCTACCTAACTCAGCCTTAAAAATCATGTACTCCATTGGCTATCACAACACAACCTTAAAAATCGTCAATAACCCTGCCTCCACTGGGCTGTGGAGAAGAGAATTCCACACACAGACGGCCCTCTTGACAGAAAATAAATTTGCATAAATGGGAGACCCTTTATTGGTAAACTGTATCCCCTAGTTTTAGTATTTCCTCTTGGCACCCACTATGTCAGGTCCCCTCAGGATCTTGTATTTCAATAAGATCGCCTCTCTTTTTCCGAAACTCCAATGGACACGGGCCCAGGCTTTCCTCATAAGATTCCCCCTCGTCCCAGGGAACAATCGCGTGAACCCTCTCTGAACTCCTTAGCAGTGATATATTTTCTTAACTAAGGAGGTTAAAAACTATGAAACAAAAGGGCTTAATTGGTAAGTAAATTGATAAATGTATTTTAAGACACTTTTCACCACAATCCTAACTTTGCTGGGGGGTTATTTATAAATGTAAAATTAAAATCAAATAAAGGCTTTCCTGTTCTGTTTATCAAATCCCAGCAAACTGTAAATGATCACAATTTGAAACGTAGGGTAAAGATATCAGGCATCTGATGTCTCTAACAACAAACTAAACAATACAAAACTGCTGTGTATTGAAATTATCTTCAGCACTGTATTGTTGTTGGAACAAAAATAATGCAGTAAACCTCAAGGCCTGTAGAGGAGGCTGCTATACTGAGAATCCTATGGTACACCAAATCAGTAGTGATTCAAGTGGTTTACAGAACTCAGAACCACCTTGTAATGTCGTGTCGACTACATCTATCAATTACCCAGCCTGCCCCACCCACTTGCCTTCATCTCATCTGAGCTTCTGTACCTGAGCCTTACCAAAACATACTGGCTGCTGGAAGATTTTTTTTTTTCAATAAAATATACTTTATTCATAAAATTTATCATAAGCATTACAGAAACATTTCAAATTGTCTTGACTGTACATTTCCGGCAGAGTTACACATTGCCTTGACTTTCTTCCATTCAATTTTGATATTATTATGCACCACAGAAACCTACAGCAACTCACCTGCCAATTGTCTCCACGTAAATGTCATCACAAACCCAGAGGACATAGTCTCCCTTTAAGAGAGAGCTGACTGGTGGTGATTTGACCTGAGGGTCATCACACCTCAGGCAAGGGGCAAGGTTTGAGAAGGTGGGGCCTTCATGAATAATTCTGTTCCTACAAGCTTGATGAAGCAGGTCATAGAATTTACAGTGCAGAAGATTTGATCATTAAACCTATGCACAAATAGTTTGTAGTCATCTCAGATGGCCACCTGCAAAGGACCATGGGAATTATGGCCAACCCAGGACTCAGACAGACTCAGAGCTTGTGTGTGTATTTGCAACCCAGATAGCTAGACGCGATCAAACCCCTGCTCGTTTGCATTCTAATGGCCCATTTCCCCAGAACAAAAGAACTGTACTCAGGTAACCGATACACAGACAGACTAATCAGCGCCACTCCCTTTACTCAGGGAGCCCAAACAGCCAAGGTCAATGACCGCTAAGGACACGCCCAGCCATCAAGGCACCAGTCCTTTATTGGCCAAAATTGAAGGCAGTGATCGAAGCCTGTCGAATTATTGGGTCCAAGTTAAGCACAGCCCCAAAGAGCGCGAAATCCCAGAGGGATAAGAAGAGACACAGCCATGTGCTCGGTCTCTCTTGGATCCGGCCTATGCCAACCCAAATGCAGCGTAACGACCAGACAGACAAGTTCAAGACCGACGATCGCTACCAGACGGATGAGCTCAGCAGAAACAGAGCCACTTCTTCCACCCAGCCACTCAAGATCCGGACAAAGGCTTTGTCCATCTGCATAGAGCCGGTTGCCTTGAGGTTAAGTATAGGTTATTGTAGTTGTTAGGTGTAGTTTAACTTGTAGTGTTTTGCGTTGCATGTCAAAGTAATCCTTGTGTGTAAATAAACCATCTTTGAACTTGGACTGACTAACTGGTTGTGTGGTCCTTTGATTGATATCCAGTAAAGCCTTGCGGTGGTACCATTTGATACCTGGCGACTCTAAAGAGCATCATTATTAATTGGCAACATTATTGGTGACTTCAGTGCCGATTGGCAACATTATTGGTGATACTGGTGGGACACTATTCCATTAAATTGCAACAAGTTTCAGGTGTTTTAGCTCAAAAGTTGTCCAGTGGTTCAGTTTTCCAGTGAAACCGGCAGTAGAAACCTGAAAGGTTCCAGGTTCAATCCCTAATCTGTGCCAAATTACCACCTGAGGTTTAGAGTAGAAAGGAAGGAAAAGGTATGTGTGTCTGATTGTGCATATGTGTGCTAAGCCAGGCTTCCTCTTTCTCCAAAGGCTTTTATTGATTCCACATGATAGAAGGTTCAGTGAAGACACAATTAGGTTTGGTTGATACCCTCAGAGTTGGCTGTCTTAAATCCAGAAATGAAGAATGGCATGGGCAAAGTAATGGAGGCAATTAGTGCCATGGGACTGCACCACTCAAGGAGCCTTCCCCATTACAAGTAGGGAGGAATTTTTAGGAAAATCCCCTTCAAGAAGCAGAACTGGACATACGTCTTTAATTTTCCAATAGACTTCAATTTGGAAAAGCATAAGGGATTACATCTATCCACATCTGTTACTTTGTTCTTTTAAAGTTTTATTTAAAAATACTTCCTCTGGCAAGACAAGGACTTATTTTATTAAATATTAGTCTGAAAATGTATTAAAAAATAACTTCTATAATGAATATAGTTCTTTTAACAATTTTCCATGTCTGAAATGTCCAATGTCCCAAGTTAATCGCTGACAGCACTAGCAAATATACAGAACTAATCTGTGCACTTTATTCTGGTAAAATGTTTATATTCTGCTCCAACTGCGTCCTAATTTAATAATATTCCCAGTTTGCTAAAGTTCTGTCATATCAGCCAAAAACAGCACAAGCCTTTCCAAATTGTTACCATCTGTTGGTGATGGGATGTCAGAATATGTGTGTGTTTGTATAATACAGTTTATCTGTCAGCAAATGGTATTCTTACACTTTGCAGCTGCTGTGCTTAAACTGCAAAATCTGTACAATGAGAATTAGGACTATTTATTAACAGGATTAAATGTATCTGCATTTTGAGATTGACAGTGTACCTGACAACTGGTTCAGGTCTTGAGGGGATTTTAATGCAAAGTAAATCAGATGAAGTTCACAAAAGTAATCACATTTCTGAAAAAAAAGTCTTTTTTTAGGGTATGACTCTCTTCCCAGTCTTTCTGGTCTCATTAGGGCAAGCACCGACTTCAGTCAAAAAAATGAACAGACGGACAAACCTTTTAGATTTTCAGAGTACTAATGTGCTCAGCAGCCCCGAGATATCCCTCCATCTGATTTTCCACTTGGCATCTGACAACTAAGATCAGAAACTGCACAGTGCAGTGCCTGAACTTAAATTCTCTAACACTGCAGTACATAAGAACATAAGAACTAGGAGCACGAGTAGGCAATTCAGCCCCTCGAGCCTGCTCTGCCAGTTAATATGATCATGGTTGATCTCATCTTGGCCTCAACCCCGCCCTCCCACCCGTTCTCCATAACCCTTCACCCCTTTGGAGACTCCCGGTGACGACATATCGGTGGAAGTCGCCCGTTGGATGGCTCAGGCTAGAGCTTTTGGCCCCTTCACTACCCAGTTTTTGGGGAGAATTTGCTATGATGATTTGTGGGAAAGTCTAAGGCAACCAAAGGATGTCGAAAATCCAGAAAAAGAATCAGGGGGAAAAGGGATGGGAGTGAAAGTCCGCCGGTGAGTTCTGTGGGGAGTACAGTTGGAGGAAAGATGGCGGTTGCAGGCTTGTTGAATGAGGCCACGCCCATTGCGGTGGATAAGCTGGCCGAGGTGATGGCAGTGGAGTTTGAGTCGTTGTTTTCTCAGCGCTTTGACAAGCATCGCAAGGAGATGATGACCTCGCTCAGGGAGTGGGTGGATGAGACTCTTGCCCCAATGAAAGAGGCTTTGGCAAAGATGTTGACGGAGGTGCGGGAACAAGGAGAGGTGTTGAAGGGGGTGGAGGAGGCATTGTCGCAGCATGGTGACCAGTTCATCTTGACGGGAGAAGAGCTGGAGAGGGTGGTGGAGAATACCAAAGGCCTGAGAGCCAAAGTGGAGGACCTGGAGAACAGGTGACAAAGGCAGAATCTAAGGATCGTGGGACTGCCTGAGGGGCTGGAGGCCAATGGAGTATTTTGTGGCGATGTTCGCCAAGTTGATGGGGGAGGACCCCTCCCTCTATGAGTTGGACTGGTCGCTCCGGCCGAAACCAAAGGCGAATGAGCCACCAAGAGCTGTGATAGTATGCTTCCACAGCTATCAGGTGAAAGAATAGGTGCTGAGATGGGCGAAGCTGAATCGAAAGATGAGATGGGGAGGTGTTGGTATTCGGATATACCAGGATCTCATGCCGGAACTGATGAGAAGATGGGCAGGTGTTGGTCAGGCGAAAGTGGCATTGTATAAAAGCAACGTGAGGTTTGGGGTGGTCTACCCGGCGAAGCTGAGGGTCACACAAAACTCCAAGGACTTCTACTTCAAGATAACGGAGGAGGCAGAAAGCTGAAGGACTGGGACTGAAATGAATTTGGACTTTGGTGGTGTTAATTTTTGGGCGTTTAGAAGGTTTAGGTGTGGGGGGTGTTAATGGTTTTTTTTCTATTTGGAGGCGGGGGCTCTTGCAGGGGCCACCTCACTAGCAAACATGAATTGGCTAGTCAATGGGAGTGATGTGGGGGAGGGCCCGTGGTAATTTGAACCCATGTGGACAGGTTTCGATGGGCCTGGGAGGTGTGAATGGTGGGGGGATGATACTGGGTGAGGTGGTTTAGAGAGAAAGTGGCTGGGGAGTTTCTGGGAAGGGGGCTGACGGTGACTAGGGGCAGGGCTGGGTCCCGTCTGTTGGGCGGGGCCAGGATTAGCAGTTATAACTGATAGGAGGGGCGGGGGTGGTGAGAGACCCCTGGTGCAGGTGTGATGTGGAATATGCAAGGCCTGGGGGGGGACCAGTGAAGCGAGCGAGAGTCTCTCGCATTTGAAAAGCTTGAAAGCCACTGTGGTGTTGTTGCAGGAGACCCATCTGCAGGATGAAGGACCAGGTTAGGCTTTGGAAGGGCTGCGTGAGTTAGGTATTTCATTCGGGCTTTGACAGTAGAGGCTAGCGATTCTGGTGGGTGAGAGGGTGAGGTTCCAGATGGAGAAGATGGTGCTGGCGGGGGGGGGGGGGGATTGGCTGTGTTGGTTAGCATATACGCTCCAAATTTGGAACAACGTGGGATTTAGGAAGATGTTGGTTGCCATATCGAATTTGGATATGCACCAGTTAATACTGCGGGGGGGACTTTAATATAGTTTTGGATTCGATGGTGGATAGGTCCAAGCCGCGTTCGCTGACCTCCTGGGGGCGGGGTGAGGTGGTGGTGATGAAGGTGTCTGCTGTGTTTCTGAGAGAGATGGGAGGGTGGTCTTGTGGAGGTTTCTGTACCCGCAGGATAGGAAGTACTCGTTCTTTTCACACGTACACAATGTGTATTCAAGGATTGATGATTTTGTAATGGAAAGGCACCTTTGGTCAGCGTGGGGAAGGCTGAATATTCTGCGATTGTTATCTCGGACCATGCTCCACGTTGGGTGGAAGTGGTCCTGGAGAAGGGGCCAGCTCAGAGGCCTGCATGGATGTAGGATTCGGGATTGTTGCCGGATCCAAAATTCTGCACCAAAACGGGAATGCCGATTGAGGATTATGTAGGGTTCAATAGGAACGGACATCAGTGCTACGGGAAACGTTGAAAGCAGTAGTGAGGGGCGAGGTCATCTCATTTAAGGCTCAGGTGGACAGAGAGGCAAGAGAGGAGCAGCAGGAGTTGGTAGAGGATATTTTGGAGGTGGATGGAATGTATGCGGAGGATCCGACTCTGGATCTTCTGGTGGGGAGGAAGAAGCTTCTGGTGAGGTTTGGCCTTGTGTCCACGGGAAAGCCGGTTCGGCAGTTGAGGCAGGCGAGGGGAGCCGTTGTATGAGTATGGGGAGAAGGCTAGCCGCTTATTGGTGGGCCAGCTCCCCCGGCAGGTTCGGGTCCAGGATGGGACAGGGCGCTGGTGCTGTCACCGGAGCAGGTGAACAAGGAACTTGAGGAGTTCTATAAGTCAGAGCCTCTGGAGGATGAGTAGGAGAGGAAGAGAAGACAGGGTTGGAGGAGCCAGCGAGGGTGGAAGAAGTGTGGGTAGTGATAGGGAAAATGCAGATGGGTAAGACACCGAGACAGGATGGTTTCCCAATAGAGTTTTATAAAACATTTATGGATTGGTTGGCACCGCTGTTGGTGGAGATAGTTGAGGACACAGTGGCTAAGGGGGCGCTACCAAGAGAATGGGACAGGCATCCATTTCATTGTTGCTGAAGAAGGACAAGGACCCGGTGGAGTGTGGGTCGTATAGGTCTACATCTTTGTTGAACGTGGATGCCAAGCTATTGGTGAAGGTTTGAGGAGTGTCTCCCGAAGGTGATTGGGAAGGATCAGACTGGGTTCGTAAAGGGCAGACAGTTGTCGTCAAATGTGGGGTGTCTGTTGAATGTGGTGTTTTCTCTGGCAGACTGGAGGGAGTTGGAGGTGGTGGTGGCCCTGGATGCTGAGAAGGCATATGATCTGGAGTGGAGTTATTGGTTTGCGTTGTTGGACAGGTTTGGGACTGGGCCTAAGTTTGTGGCATGGGTGAAATTGTTATATAAGGATCCGATGGCATGTATGCGCACAAATTAGATTTCAGGCTACTTTCCCTTGCATCGTGGGACGAAGCATGGGTGCCGTATGTTCCCCCCCCCCTTTTGTTTGTGCTGGTTATAACCTTGGCCATAGCAATGAGATGCTTGAAGAAATGGAGGGGTATAGTGAGAGGGGTGGGGGGGGGGGGGGGGGGAGGAGGGTGTAGGGGGGAGCGCATCGGTGACCTATATGTATGCGGATGATTTTTTTGCTGTATATCTCTAACCCTTACCATAAAACTATGACCTCTCTTTTTAGATTGCCCCACAAGAGGAAGCATCTGCTCTACGTCTACTTTGTCAATTCCTTTTATCAAGTTTTATCCCTCAATTAGATCTCTCATTCTTCTAAACTCGAGATAGTATAGTCTAAACTGCTGAATATAGTCTAAACTGTTTCATAAGACAAGCTCCTCACCTCGGGAAGCAATCTAGTGTACCTGCTCTGAACAGCCTCTAATGTAATGCCGTGTACAGTTGCAGCAATACTTCCCTATTCCTTTAGTTATAAAGGCCAAAATTCCATTTGCCTTCCTTATGACCTCTGTATCTGCATATTAGTTTTCTGAGGTTCGTGCACGAGGATACTAGATCCCTGTGCACCGAAGTACTCTGAAGTTTCTCTCCATATAGATAATAAGTTGCCTTTCCATTTTTCCAACCAAAATGGATAACCTCACACTTATCCATGTTAAACTCCATTTGCCAAATTTTGGCCCATTCACCCAACCTATCCATATCCATTTGTAAACTTTTTTATTTCCTCATTGCAACTTACTATCCCACCTATTTTAGTGTCATCTGCAAATTTGCTACAGAACCTTCTATCCCTGCATCCAAGTCAATAATATATATTGTAAATAGTTGGGGCCCGAAGACTGAACCGTCTGGTACCTCACTAGTTACATCTTGCCAACCAGGAAAGGACCCATTTCTCCCAACCATCTGTCTTCTGTCGGTTAGCCAGTCTTCTACTCAAACTAATAAATTACCCCCAAACCCATGTGATCTAACCTTGTATATTAACCTTTTGTGCAGCACATTATCAAATGCGTTCCACAGGCAACTACAGGATTCCCATTATCCTGGGCTTATTACACCTTCGAAGAACTCGAGCAAATAAGTCAAAACAAAGGATTATGGGCCTGTTGGGGAAGTTTGGAGGGTTCTCGGGGTACAAGCTGAATGTAGGGAAAAGCGAGGTATTCCCGGTAAATGAGCTGGCACAGCGGGCTAATTTAGGGAAGGATGCCATCTATGGTAGCGAGGGATTGTGTTAGGTATTTGGGGATTCAGGTAGCGAGGGAATGGCCGGGGCTCCATAAGTGGAACTTAACAAAACTGGTGGAGGAGGCCAGGGAGGATCTTAGGAGGTGGGATACACTGCACTTACCATTGGCGGGAAAGGTCCAAGTGGTGAAAATGAATATTCTGTCGAGATTCTTGTTTATCTTTCAGGCTCTCCCGATCTTTATACCAAAGGAGGAAGGGTTTGCCAGTCTGGAGGAGGTAAGGGAGAGGGTAGAGCTGCCGAGGGCT